>NC_134837.1:2796494-2904413 GCF_004210375.1 Tachypleus tridentatus | reverse complement strand
AATTTATACCAGATAGCTTATACTGATGTTATTTATACCAGATAAACTTATACTGATGTTATTTATACCAGATAGCTTATACTGATGTTATTTATACCAGATAGCTTATACTGATGTTATTTATACCAGATAGCTTATACTGATGTTATTTATACCAGATAGCCATACTGATGTTATTTATACCTAGATAGCTTATACTGATGTTATTTATACCAGATAGCTTATACTGATGTTATACCAGATAGCCAGATAGCTTATACTGATGTTATGCCAGATAGCTTATACTGATGTTATACCAGGCCAGATAGCTGTTATACTGATGTTATTTATACCAGATAGCTCATACTGATGTTATTTATACCAGATAGCTTATACTGATGTTATTTATACCAGATAGCTCATACTGATGTTATTTATACCAGATAGCTTAAACTGATGTTATACTGATGTTATACCAGATAGGTTATACTGATGTTATTTATACCAGATAGCATAAACTGAGTGTTATACCAGATAGGTTATACTGATGTTATTTATACCAGATGCTCATACTGATGTTATTTATACCAGATAGCTCATACTGATGTTATTTATACCAGATAGCTCATACTGATGTTATTTATACCAGATAGCTCATACTGATGTTATTTATACCAGATAGCTCATACTGATGTTATTTATACCAGATAGCTCATACTGATGTTATTTATAGCTCATACTGATGTTATTTATACCAGATAGCTCATACTGATGTTATTTATACCAGATAGCTCATACTGATGTTATTTATACCAGATAGCTTATACTGATGTTATTTATACCAGATAGCTTATACTGATGTTATACCAGATAGCTTATACATGATGTTATACCAGATTATATTTATATACCAGATAGCTTATACTGATGTTATTTATACCAGATAGCTCATACTGATGTTATTTATACCAGATAGCTTATACTGATGTTATTTATACCAGATAGCTTATACTGATGTTATCCTAGATGGCTTATACTGATGTTATTTATACCAGATAGCTTATACTGATGTTATTTATACCAGATAGCTCATACTGATGTTATTTATACCAGATAGCTTATACTGATGTTATTTATACCAGATAGCTTATACTGATGTTATCCCAGATAGCTTATACTGATGTTATTTATACCAGATAGCTTATACTGATGTTATTTATACCAGATAGCTTATACTGATGTTATTAGCTTATACCCAGATAGCTTATACTGATGTTATTTATACCAGATAGCTTATACTGATGTTATACTGATGTTATACCAGATAGCTTATACTGATGTTATTTATACCAGATAGCTTATACTGATGTTATACCAGATAGCTTATACTGATGTTATTTATACCAGATAGCTTATACTGATGTTATTTATACCAGATAGCTTATACTGATGTTATTTATACCAGATAGCTCATACTGATGTTATTTATACCAGATAGCTTATACTGATGTTATTTATACCAGATAGCTTATACTGATGTTATCCCAGATAGCTTATACTGATGTTATTTATACCAGATAGCTTATACTGATGTTATTTATACCAGATAGCTCATACTGATGTTATTTATACCAGATAGCTTATACTGATGTTATTTATACCAGATAGCTTATACTGATGTTATGTTATACCAGATAGCTTATACTGATGTTATTTATACCAGATAGCTTATACTGATGTTATATACCAGATAGCTTATACTGATGTTATACCAGATAGCTTATACTGATGTTATTTATACCAGATAGCTTATACTGATGTTATTTATACCAGATAGCTCATACTGATGTTATTTATACCAGATAGCTTATACTGATGTTATTTATACCAGATAGCTTATACTGATGTTATTTATACCAGATAGCTTATACTGATGTTATTTATACCAGATAGCTTATACTGATGTTATCCCAGATAGCTTATACTGATGTTATTTATACCAGATAGCTTATACTGATGTTATTTATACCAGATAGCTTATACTGATGTTATTTATACCAGATAGCTTATACTGATGTTATTTATACCAGATAGCTTATACTGATGTTATTTATACCAGATAGCTTATACTGATGTTATTTATACCAGATAGCTTATATACTGATGTTATTTATACCAGATAGCTTATACTGATGTTATTTATACCAGATAGCTTATACTGATGTTATTTATACCAGATAGCTTATACTGATGTTATTTATACCAGATAGCTTATACTGATGTTATTTATACCAGATAGCTCATACTGATGTTATTTATACCAGATAGCTTATACTGATGTTATTTATACCAGATAGCTCATATACTGATGTTATTTATACCAGATAGCTTATACTGATGTTATTTATACCAGATAGCTTATACTGATGTTATACCAGATAGCTTATACTGATGTTATTTATACCAGATAGCTTATACTGATGTTATTTATACCAGATAGCTCATACTGATGTTATTTATACCAGATAGCTTATACTGATGTTATTTATACCAGATAGCTTATACTGATGTTATCCTAGATAGCTTATACTGATGTTATTTATACCAGATAGCTTATACTGATGTTATTTATACCAGATAGCTCATACTGATGTTATTTATACCAGATAGCTTATACTGATGTTATTTATACCAGATAGCTTATACTGATGTTATCCAGATAGCTTATACTGATGTTATTTATACCAGATAGCGTATACTGATGTTATACCAGATAGCTTATACTGATGTTATTTATACCAGATAGTTATACTGATGTTATTTATACCAGATAGCTTATACTGATGTTATACCAGATAGCTTATACTGATGTTATTTATACCAGATAGCTTATACTGATGTTATTTATACCAGATAGCTTATACTGATGTTATTTATACCAGATAGCTTATACTGATGTTATTTATACCAGATAGCTTATACTGATGTTATATACCAGATAGCTTATACTGATGTTATCCTAGATAGCTTATACTGATGTTATTTATACCAGATAGCTTATACTGATGTTATTTATACCAGATAGCTTATACTGATGTTATCCTAGATAGCTTATACTGATGTTATTTATACCAGATAGCTCATACTGATGTTATTTATACCAGATAGCTCATACTGATGTTATTTATACCAGATAGCATAACTGATGTTATACCAGATAGGTTATACTGATGTTATTTATACCAGATAGCTCATACTGATGTTATTTATACCAGATAGCTCATACTGATGTTATTTATACCAGATAGCTCATACTGATGTTATTTATACCAGATAGCTCATACTGATGTTATTTATACCAGATAGCTCATACTGATGTTATTTATACCAGATAGCTTATACTGATGTTATTTATACCAGATAGCTCATACTGATGTTATTTACACCAGATAGCTTATACTGATGTTATACCAGATAGCCTATACTGATGTTATTTATACCATATAGCTTATACTGATGTTATACCAGATAGGTTATACTGATGTTATTTATACCAGATTGCTCATACTGATGTTATTTATACCAGATAGCTTATACTGATGTTATTTATACCAGATAGCTCATACTGATGTTATACCAGATAGCTTATACTGATGTTATTTATACCAGATAGCTCATACTGATGTTATTTATACCAGATAGCTTATACTGATCTTATTTATACCAGATAGCTCATACTGATGTTATTTATACCAGATAGCTTATACTGATGTTATTTATACCAGATAGCTTATACTGATGTTATTTATACCAGATAGCTTATACTGATGTTATTTATACCAGATAGCTTATACTGATGTTATACTGATGTTATTTATTTATTTATACCAGATAGCTTATACTGATGTTATTTATACCAGATAGCTCATACTGATGTTATTTATACCAGATAGCTTATACTGATGTTATTTATACCAGATAGCTTATACTGATGTTATACCAGATAGCTTATACTGATGTTATTTATACCAGATAGCTTATACTGATGTTATTTATACCAGATAGCTTATACTGATGTTATTTATACCAGATAGCTTATACTGATGTTATCCTAGATAGCTTATACTGATGTTATTTATACCATATAGCTTATACTGATGTTATTTATACCAGATAGCTCATACTGGTGTTATATATACAAGATAGCTCATACTGATGTTATTTATACCAGATAGCTTATACTGATGTTATCCCAGATAGCTTATACTGATGTTATTTATACCAGATAGCGTAAACTGATGTTATACCAGATAGCTTATACTGATGTTATACCAGATAGCTTATACTGATGTTATTTATACCAGATAGCTTATACTGATGTTATTTACCAGATAGCTTATACTGATGTTATTTATACCAGATAGCTTATACTGATGTTATTTATACCAGATAGCTTATACTGATGTTATTTATACCAGATAGCTTATACTGATGTTATTTATACCAGATAGCTTATACTGATGTTATTTATACCAGATAGCTTATACTGATGTTATTTATACCAGATAGCTTTTTATACTGATGTTATTTATACCAGATAGCTTATACTGATGTTATTTATACCAGATAGCTTATACTGATGTTATTTATACCAGATAGCTTATACTGATGTTATTTATACCAGATAGCTCATACTGATGTTATTTATACCAGATAGCTCATACTGATGTTATTTATACCAGATAGCTCATACTGATGTTATTTATACCAGATAGCTTATACTGATGTTATTTATACCAGATAGCTCATACTGATGTTATTTATACCAGATAGCTCATACTGATGTTATTTATACCAGATAGCTCATACTGATGTTATTTATACCAGATAGCTCATACTGATGTTATTTATACCAGATAGCTTATACTGATGTTATTTATACCAGATAGCTTATACTGATGTTATACCAGATAGCTTATACTGATGTTATTTATACCAGATAGCTTATACTGATGTTATTTATACCAGATAGCTCATACTGATGTTATTTATACCAGATAGCTTATACTGATGTTATTTATACCAGATAGCTTATACTGATGTTATCCCAGATAGCTTATACTGATGTTATTTATACCAGATAGCTTATACTGATGTTATTTATACCAGATAGCTCATACTGATGTTATTTATACCAGATAGCTTATACTGATGTTATTTATACCAGATAGCTTATACTGATGTTATCCAGATAGCTTATACTGATGTTATTTATACCAGATAGCTTATACTGATGTTATACCAGATAGCTTATACTGATGTTATTTATACCAGATAGCTTATACTGATGTTATTTATACCAGATAGCTTATACTGATGTTATTTATACCAGATAGCTTATACTGATGTTATTTATACCAGATAGCTTATACTGATGTTATCCCAGATAGCTTATACTGATGTTATTTATACCAGATAGCTTATACTGATGTTATTTATACCAGATAGCTTATACTGATGTTATCCAGATAGCTTATACTGATGTTATTTATACCAGATAGCTCATACTGATGTTATATATACCAGATAGCTCATACTGATGTTATTTATACCAGATAGCGTATACTGATGTTATATACCAGATAGCTTATACTGATGTTATTTATACCAGATAGCTCATACTGATGTTATTTATACCAGATAGCTCATACTGATGTTATTTATACCAGATAGCTCATACTGATGTTATTTATACCAGATAGCTTATACTGATGTTATTTATACCAGATAGCTCATACTGATGTTATTTATACCAGATAGCTCATACTGATGTTATTTATACCAGATAGCTCATACTGATGTTATTTATACCAGATAGCTCATACTGATGTTATTTATACCAGATAGCTTATACTGATGTTATACCAGATAGGTTATACTGATGTTATTTATACCAGATTGCTCATACTGATGTTATTTATACCAGATAGCTCATACTGATGTTATTTATACCAGATAGCTCATACTGATGTTATTTATACCAGATAGCTCATACTGATGTTATTTATACCAGATAGCTCATACTGATGTTATTTATACCAGATAGCTCATACTGATGTTATTTATACCAGATAGCTCATACTGATGTTATTTATACCAGATAGCTTATACTGATGTTATTTATACCAGATAGCTCATACTGATGTTATTTATACCAGATAGCTTATACTGATGTTATTTATACCAGATAGCTTATACTGATGTTATTTATACCAGATAGCTTAAACATATGTTATTTATACCAGATAGCTTATACTGATGTTATTTATACCAGATAGCTCATACTGATGTTATTTATACCAGATAGCTTATACTGATGTTATCCTAGATAGCTTATACTGATGTTATTTATACCAGATAGCTTATACTGATGTTATTTATACCAGATAGCTCATACTGATGTTATTTATACCAGATAGCTTATACTGATGTTATTTATACCAGATAGCTTATACTGATGTTATCCTAGATAGCTTATACTGATGTTATTTATACCAGATAGCGTAAACTGATGTTATACCAGATAGCTTATACTGATGTCATACCAGATAGGTTATACTGATGTTATTTACACCAGATAGCTTATACTGATGTTATACCAGATAGCTTATACTGATGTTATTTATACCAGATAGCTTATACTGATGTTATTTATACCATATAGCTTATACTGATGTTATTTATACCAGATAGCTTATACTGATGTCATTTATACCATATAGCTTATACTGATGTTATTTATACCAGATAGCTTATACTGATGTTATTTATACCAGATAGCTTATACTGATGTTATTTATACCAGATAGCTTATACTGATGTTATCCTAGATAGCTTATACTGATGTTATTTATACCAGATAGCTCATACTGATGTTATTTATACCAGATAGCTCATACTGATGTTATTTATACCAGATAGCTCATACTGATTTTATATATACCAGATAGCTCATACTGATGTTATTTATACCAGATAGCTTATACTGATGTTATACCAGATAGCTTATACTGATGTTATTTATACCAGATAGCTCATACTGATGTTATTTATACCAGATAGCTCATACTGATGTTATTTATACCAGATAGCTCATACTGATGTTATTTATACCAGATAGCTCATACTGATGTTATTTATACCAGATCATACTGATGTTATTTATACCAGATAGAGTTATACTGATGTTATTTATACCAGATAGCTTATACTGCTGTTATACCAGATAGCTTATATGTTATTTATACCAGATAGCTTATACTGATGTTATTTATACCAGATAGCTCATACTGATGTTATTTATACCAGATAGCTTATACTGATGTTATTTATACCAGATAGCTTATACTGATGTTATCCAGATAGCTTATACTGATGTTATTTATACCAGATAGCTTATACTGATGTTATTTATACCAGATAGCTTATACTGATGTTATTTATACCAGATAGCTTATACTGATGTTATTTATACCAGATAGCTTATACTGATGTTATCCCTAGATAGCTTATACTGATGTTATTTATACCAGATAGCTACTATACTGATGTTATACTGATGTTATTTATACCAGATAGCTTATACTGATGTTATTTATACCAGATAGCTTATACTGATGTTATTTATACCAGATAGCTTATACTGATGTTATTTATACCAGATAGCTTATACTGATGTTATTTATACCAGATAGCTTATACTGATGTTATCCTAGATAGCTTATACTGATGTTATTTATACCAGATAGCTTATACTGATGTTATTTATACCAGATAGCTTATACTGATGTTATCCTAGATAGCTTATACTGATGTTATTTATACCAGATAGCTCATACTGATGTTATATATACCAGATAGCTCATACTGATGTTATTTATACCAGATAGCGTAAACTGATGTTATACCAGATAGGTTATACTGATGTTATTTATACCAGATTGCTCATACTGATGTTATTTATACCAGATAGCTCATACTGATGTTATTTATACCAGATATCTCATACTGATGTTATTTATACCAGATAGCTCATACTGATGTTATTTATACCAGATAGCTCATACTGATGTTATTTATACCAGATAGCTCATACTGATGTTATTTATACCAGATAGCTCATACTGATTTTATATATACCAGATAGCTCATACTGATGTTATTTATACCAGATAGCGTAAACTGATGTTCTATCAGATAGCTTATACTGATGTTATTTATACCAGATAGCTCATACTGATGTTATTTATACCAGATAGCTCATACTGATGTTATTTATACCAGATAGCTCATACTGATGTTATTTATACCAGATAGCTCATACTGATGTTATTTATACCAGATAGCTCATACTGATGTTATTTATACCAGATAGCTTATACTGATGTTATTTATACCAGATAGCTCATACTGATGTTATTTATACCAGATAGCTTATACTGATATTATTTATACCAGATAGCTCATACTGATGTTATGTATACCAGAGAGCGTATACTGATGTTATTTATACCAGATAGCTTATACTGATGTTATACCAGATAGCTTAAACATATGTTATTTATACCAGATAGCTTATACTGATGTTATTTATACCAGATAGCTCATACTGATGTTATTTATACCAGATAGCTTATACTGATGTTATCCTAGATAGCTTATACTGATGTTATTTATACCAGATAGCTTATACTGATGTTATTTATACCAGATAGCTCATACTGATGTTATTTATACCAGATAGCTTATACTGATGTTATTTATACCAGATAGCTTATACTGATGTTATCCTAGATAGCTTATACTGATGTTATTTATACCAGATAGCGTAAACTGATGTTATACCAGATAGCTTATACTGATGTCATACCAGATAGGTTATACTGATGTTATTTACACCAGATAGCTTATACTGATGTTATACCAGATAGCTTATACTGATGTTATTTATACCATATAGCTTATACTGATGTTATTTATACCAGATAGCTTATACTGATGTTATTTATACCAGATAGCTTATACTGATGTTATTTATACCAGATAGCTTATACTGATGTTATCCTAGATAGCTTATACTGATGTTATTTATACCATATAGCTTATACTGATGTTATTTATACCAGATAGCTTATACTGATGTTATCCTAGATAGCTTATACTGATGTTATTTATACCAGATAGCTCATACTGATTTTATATATACCAGATAGCTCATACTGATGTTATTTATACCAGATAGCGTAAACTGATGTTATACCAGATAGGTTATACTGATGTTATTTATACCAGATAGCTCATACTGATGTTATTTATACCAGATAGCTCATACTGATGTTATTTATACCAGATAGCTCATACTGATGTTATTTATACCAGATAGCTCATACTGATGTTATTTATACCAGATAGCTCATACTGATGTTATTTATACCAGATAGCTCATACTGATGTTATTTATACCAGATAGCTTATACTGATGTTATTTATACCAGATAGCTCATACTGATGTTATTTATACCAGATAGCTTATACTGATGTTATTTATACCAGATAGCTCATACTGATGTTATTTATACCAGATAGCTTATACTGATCTTATTTATACCAGATAGCTTATACTGATGTTATTTATACCAGATAGCTCATACTGATGTTATCCTAGATAGCTCATACTGATGTTATTTATACCAGATAGCTCATACTGATGTTATTTATACCAGAATGTTTATACTGATGTTATCCTAGATAGCTCATACTGATGTTATTTATACCAGATAGCTCATACTGATGTTATTTATACCAGATAGCTCATACTGATGTTATTTATAACAGATAGCTCATACTGATGTTATTTATACCAGATAGCTTATACTGATGTTATTTATACCAGATAGCTTATACTGATGTTATTTATACCAGATAGTTTATACTGATGTTATCCTAGATAGCTCATACTGATGTTATTTATACCAGATAGCTCATACTGATGTTATTTATACCAGATAGCTCATACTGATGTTATTTATACCAGATAGCTCATACTGATGTTTTTTATACCAGAGAGCGTATACTGATGTTATTTTATACCAGAGAGCGTATACCATGATAGATAGCTTATACTGATGTTATACCAGATAGCTTAAACATAAACCATATGTTATTTATACCAGATAGCTTAATACATAGCTCATACTGATTTATTTATACCAGATAGCTTATACTGATGTTATTTATACCAGATAGCTCATACTGATGTTATTTATACCAGATAGCTTATACTGATGTTATTTATACCAGATTGCTTATACTGATGTTATCCTAGATAGCTTATACTGATGTTGTTTATACCAGATAGCTTATACTGATGTTATTTATACCAGATAGCTCATACTGTTGTTATTTATACCAGATAGCTTAAACTGATGTTATTTATACCAGATAGCTTATACTGATGTTATCCTAGACAGCTTATACTGATGTTATTTATACCAGATAGCGTAAACTGATGTTATACCAGATAGCTTATACTGATGTCATACCAGATAGGTTATACTGATGTTATTTACACCAGATAGCTTATACTGATGTTATACCAGATAGCTTATACTGATGTTATTTATACCATATAGCTTATACTGATGTTATTTATACCAGATAGCTTATACTGATGTTATTTATACCATATAGCTTATACTGATGTTATTTATACCAGATAGCTTATACTGATGTTCTCCTAGATAGCTTATACTGATGTTCTCCTAGATAGCTTATACTGATGTTCTCCTAGATAGCTTATACTGATGTTATTTATACCATATAGCTTATACTGATGTTATTTATACCAGATAGCTTATACTGATGTTATCCTAGATAGCTTATACTGATGTTATTTATACCAGATAGCTCATACTGATGTTATATATACCAGATAGCTCATACTGATGTTATTCATACCAGATAGCGTAAACTGATGTTATACCAGATAGGTTATACTGATGTTATTTACACCAGATAGCTTATACTGATGTTATACCAGATAGCTTATACTGATGTTATTTATACCATATAGCTTATACTGATGTTATTTATACCAGATAGTTAATATTGATATTATATATACCAGATAGCTCATACTGATGTTATTTATACCAGATAGCGTAAACTGATGTTATACTAGATAGCTTATACTGATGTCATACCAGATAGGTTATACTGATGTTATTTACACCAGTTAGCTTATACTGATGTTATACCAGATAGCTTATACTGATGTTATTTATACCAGAAGCGCTCAAAACCTTCTTAAGGATATCCTCCCTGCCCCAGAGATTTGTTTGTCTTTATGACGATGTTTTAACATGAAGATGACCTAGTAAGTTCGAAACGTTATTCTCTCCTCACCAATAAAAGCGTTAATACCCACATCAGCCATTCTGACATACAGTGTTTTTGTGGTGTTCCCCTCACCCACCAATCTGTTTGTGTTTATCTGTATTGTTGTGTTCCCCTCTCTACCAATCTGTTTGTGTTTATAAGTGTTTTGTTGTGTTATCAATCTGTTTATATTTATCTGTTTTGTTGTGTTACCCTCTCCCACCAAATAAGTTTGTGTTTATCAGTGTTTTTTGTGTTACCCTCCCCACCAAACTGTTTATTTAACAGTGTTTTGTTGTGTTCCCCTCTCCTGCAAATCTGTTTGTATTTATCAGTGTTTTGTTGTGTTCCCCTCTCCCGCGAATCTGTTTGTGTTTATCAGTGTTTTTTGTGTTCCCTATCCCACCAAACTGTTTGTGTTTATCATTGTATTGTTATGTTCCCCTCTCCCACCAAACTGTTTGTGTTTATCAGTGTTTTGTTGTGTTCTCCTCTCCCGCCAATCTATTTGTGTTTATCAGTGTTTTGTTGTGTTCCCCTCTCCCACCAATCTGTTTGAATTTACCAGTGTTTTGTTGTGTTCCCCTCTCCCACCGATTTGTTTGTGATTACCAGTGATTTGTTGTGTTCCCCTCTCTTACCAAAATTTTTTCTATTTACCAGTGTTTTGTTGTGTTCCCCTCTCACCATTCTGATTGTGTTTACCAGTGTTTTGTTGTGTTCCCCTCTCAACAAGCTATTTGTGTTTATCAGTGTTTTGTTGTGTTACCCTCTCCCGCCAATTTGTTTGTGTTTATCAGTGTTTTGTTGTGTTCCTCTCTCCCACCAATATGTTTTTGTTTATCAGTGTTTTGTTGTGTTCCCATCTCACACCAAACAGTTTATATTTACCAGTGTTTTGCTGTGTTCCCCCTCCCACCAATCTGTTTATTCTTAACAGTGTTTTGTTGTGTTCCCCTCTCACACCAATCTGTTTGTTTTTATCAGTGTTTTGTTGTGTTCCCATCTCTCACCACACTCTTTGTATTTACCAGTGTTTTGATGTGTTTCCCTCTCTCACCAAACAGTTTGTATTTACTAGTGTTTCGTTCTGTTCCCTTCTCCCACCAATCTGTTTGTGTTTATCATTGTTTTGTTGTATTCCCCTCAACAACCAATCTGTTTGTATTTACCAGTGTTTTGTTGAGGTCCCCTCTCTCACCAATCTGTTATGTTTATTATTGTTTTGTTGTGTTCCTGTTACCAAACTTTTGTATATACCAGCTGTTTTGTTGTGTTCCTTTCTCCCACCAAACTGTTCGTAATTATCAGAGTTTTGTTGTGTTCTTACTCTCCCACCAAACGGTTTGTATTGATCATTGTTTTGTTGTGTTCCCTTTTCCCATTAATCAGTTTGTCTTTATCATTGTTTTGTTGTGTTCCCCTCTCTCACCAAACTCTTTGTATTTACCAGTGTTTTATTGTGTTTCCCTCTCTCACCAAACAGTTTGTATTTACTAGTGTTTCGTTCTGTTCCCTTCTCCCACAAATCTGTTTGTGTTTATCATTGTTTTGTTTTGTTCCCCTCTCCCACCAATCAGTTTATATTTATCAGTGTTTTGTTGTGTGTTCCTCTCTCCCACCAAACTGTTTCTATTTATCAGTGTTTTGTTGTGATCCCCTCTCTCACTAATCTGTTTATGTTAATCTCTTTTGTTCTGTTCCCATCACCCACCAATATGTTTGTGGTTATCGGTGTTTTGTTCTGTTCCTCACTCCAATCAATCTGTTTGTGTTAAACAGTTTTTGGTTTTCTTCCCCCTCTCTCACCAATCTGTTTATGTTTATCTGTTTTGTTGTGTTCCCCTCTCCCACCAATCTGTTTGTGTTTACAAGTGTTTTGTTGTGTTCCACTCTCCCACGAAACTGTTTCTATTTATCAGTGTTTTATTGTGTTCCCCTCTTCCACCAATCTGTTTGTGTTTTTCCCCTCTCCACCAATCTGTTTGTGTTTATCAGTGTTTTGTTGTGTTCCTCTCTCTCTCTTCAATCTATTTGTGTTTATCAGTGTTTTTTTATGTTATGTTCCCCTTTTGTCGTTTTCACCAATCTGTTTGTATTTATCAGTGTTTTGTAGTGTTCCCCTTTCCCACCAATCTCTTTGTGTTAATAAGTGTTTTGTTGTTTTCCCTTCCCCCACAATCTATTTGTGTTAATCAGTGTTTTGTTCTGTTCCTCACTCCCACCAAACTGTTTATGTTTACCAGTGTTTTGTTGTGTTACCCTCTCTACCAATCTGTTTGTAATTATCAGTGTTTTGTTGTGTTCTTACTCTCCCACCAATTTGTTTATATTGATCAGTGTTTTGTTGTGTTCCCCTCTCCTCCCACCAAACTGTTTATGTTTACCAGTGTTTTGTTGTGTTCCCCTCTCTCTTTTGTGTTTACCAATCTGTTTGTAATTATCAGAGTTTTGTTGTGTTCTTACTCTCCCACCAATTTGTTTATATTGATCAGTGTTTTGTTGTGTTCCTCTTCCCCACAATTTATTTGTGTTAATCAGTGTTTTGTTCTCTTCCTCACTCCCATCGATCTGTTTGTGTTAAACAGTTTTTGGTTGTGTTCCCCTCTCTCACAAATCTGTTTATGTTTATCTGTTTTGTAGTGTTTTCCTCTCTCACCAATCTGTTTGTGTTTATCAGTGTTTTGTTGTGTTCCCCCTCTCCCACCAATTTGTTTCTATTTATCAGTGTTTTGTTGTGTTCCTCTCTCTCACCAATCTATTTGGATTTATCAGTGTTTTGTTACGTTCCCCTCTCCCAACAATCTGTTTATGTTTACCAGTGTTTTGTTTTGTTCCTCTCACCCACCAACCTGTTTGTGTTTATCTGTTTTGTTTTGTTCCCCTCTCCCACCAATCTGTTTGTGTTAATCTGTTTTGTTGTGTTCCCCTCACCCACCAATCTGTTTGTGTTTATCAGTGTTTTGTTCTGTTCCCCCTCTCTCACCAATCTGTTTATGTTTTCTCTTTTGTTCTGTTCCACCTCTCTCACCAATCTATTTATGTTTTCTCTTTTGTTCTGTTCCCATCTCCCACCAAAATGTTTGTGTTTATCAGTGTTTTCTTGTGTTCCCATTTCACACAAACTGTTTATATTTACCAGTGTTTTGTTATGTTCCTCTCTCCCATCACTCTCTTTATGCTTACCAGTGTTTTGTTGTGTTCCTTTCTCCCACCAATCAGTTTATGTTTATCAGTGTTTTGTTGTGTTCCCCTCTCCCACCAAACTGTTTGTATTTACTAGTGTTTTGTTGTCTTCCCTCTCCCACCAAATTGTTTGTATTTAACAGTGTTTTGTTGTGTTCCTCTCTCCTGCAAATCTGTTTGTGTTTATCAGTGTTTTGTTGTGTTCCCTCTCTCCCGCGAATCTGTTTGGGTTTATCAGTGTTTTTTTATGTTCCCCTCTCCAACCAAACTGTTTGTGCTTGACATTGTTTGTTGTGTTCCTATTTCCCACCAATCTGTTTGTATTTACCAGTGTTTTGTTGTGTTCCTCTTCCCCCACAATCTATTTGTGTTTAATCAGTGTTTTCTTCTGTTCCTCACTCCCACCAAACTGTTTATCTTTACCAGTGTTTTGTTGTGTTCCCCTCTCCCACCAAATTGTTTGTAATTATCAGTGTTTTGTTGTGTTCTTACTCTCCCACCAAACTGTTTATATTGATCAGTGTTTTGTTGTGTTCCTCTTTCCCACCAATCTGTTTATGTTTATCAGTGTTTTGTTGTGTTCCCTCTCCACCACAATCTATTTGTGTTAATCAGTGTTTTGTTCTCTTCCCTCACTTCCCACCAATCTGTTTGTGTTAAACAGTTTTTGGTTGTGTTCCCCTCTCTCACAAATCTGTTTATGTTTATCTGTTTTGTAGTGTTCCCCTCTCCCACCAATCTGTTTGTGTTTATCAGTGTTTTGTTGTGTTCCCCTCTCCCACCAATCTGTTTATGTTTATCTGTTTTATTGTGTTCCCCTCACCCACCAATCTGTTTGTGTTTATCTGTTTTGTTGTGTTCCCCTCACCCACCAATAGGTTAGTGTTTATCAGTGTTTTGTTCTGTTCCCCCTCTCTCACCAATCTGTTTATGTTTTTTCTTTTGTTCTGTTCCCATCTTCCACCAATATGTTTGTGTTTATCAGTGTTTTCTTGTGTTCCCATCTCACACAATCTGTTTATGCTTAAGAGTGTTTTGTTGTGTTCCCCTGTCCCACCAAACTGATTCTACTTATCATTGTTTTTTGTGTTCAGCTCTCCAACCAAACTGTTTGAGCTTGTCATTGTTTTGTTGTGTTCCCCTCTCCAAACAAACTGTTTGTGTTTATCAGTGATTTGTTGTGTTCCTCTCTCCCGCCAATCTTTTTGTGTTTATCAGTGTATTGTTGTATTCCCCTCTCCTACCAAACTGTTTGTGCTTGTCATTGTTTTGTTGTGTTACCCTCTCCCAACAAACTCTTTGTATTTATCAGTGTTTTCTTGTGTTTCCCTCTCTCACTAATCTGTTTGTGTTTATCAGTGTTTTGTTATGTTCCTTTCTCTCACCAAGCTATTTGTGTTTTTCAGTGTTTTCTTGTGTTCCCCTCTCCCACCACACTGTTTCTATAAATCAGTGTTTTGTTGTGTTCCCCTCTTCTGGAAATCTGTTTGTGTTTATCAGTGTTTTGTTGTGTTCCCCTTTCTCACCAATCTGTTTGTGTTTATTAGTGTTTTGTTGTGTTACCCTTTTTTACCAAACTTTTTGTATTTACAAGTGTTTTGTTGTGTTTCCCTCTCCCACCAAACTGTTTGTATTTACCAGTGTTTGGTTGTGTTCCCCTCTCCCGCCAATTTGTTTGTGCTTATCAATGTTTTGTTGTATTCCCCTCTCCCACCAATCTATTTGTGTATATCAGTGTTTTTTTTATGTTCCCCTCTCCAATCAAACGATTTGTGCTTGTCATTGTTTTGTTGTGTTCCCCTCTCCAAACAAACTGTTTGTATTTACTCGTGTTTTGTTGTGTTCCCTTCTCCCACCAATCTGTTTGTGTTTATCAGTGTTTTGTTGTATTCCCCTCTCCCACCAAATTGTTTGTGCTTGTCATTGTTTTGTTGTGTTCCCCTCTCCCAACAAACTGTTTGTATTTACTCGTGTTTTGTGGTGTTTCCTTCTCCCACTAATCTGTTTGTGTTTATCATTGTTTTGTTGTGTTCCCCTCTCTCATATATCTGTTTGTGTTTACCAATGTTTTATTGTGTTCCCTCTAGTGTTTTGCTTAATAGTGTTTTGTTGTGTTCTCCTCTCTCACCAATCTTTTTTGTGTTTATCAGTGTTTTCTTGTGTTCTCTCACCAATCTCTTTGTGTTTATCAGTGTTTTGTTGTATTCCACTCTCTTACCAAACTCTTTGTATTTACCAGTGTTTTGTTGTGTTTCCCTCTCCCAACAAACTGTTTGTATTTACTCGTGTTTTGTTGTGTTCTCTTCTCCCACCAATCTGTTTGTGTTTATCATTGTTTTGTTGTGTTCCCCTCTCCCACCAATCTGTTTATGTTTATCAGTGTTTGGTTTTGTTCCCCTCTCCATCCAATCTGTTTGTATTTACCAGTGTTTTATTGTTTGTTCCCCTCTCCCATCAAACTGTTTCTATTTATCAGTGTTTTGTTGTGTCCCCCTCTCTCGCCAAGCTATTTGTGTTTATCAGTGTTTTATTGTGTTCCACTCTCCTCCAATTTATTTGTGATTATTAGTGTTTTGTTGTGTACCCCTCTCCCACCAAACTCTTTATATTTACCAGTGTTTTATTGTGTTCCCTCTCTCACCAACCTGTTTATGCTTAATAGTGTTTTGTTGTGTTTCCCTCTCCAACCAAACTGTTTGTGCTTGTCATTGTTTTGTTGTGTTCCTTTCTCCCAACAAACTGTTTGTGTTTATCAGTGTTTTGTTGTGTTCCCCTATCCCAACAATCTATTTGTGTTTATCAGTGTTTTGTTGTATTCCCCTCTCCAACCAAACTGTTTGTGCTTGTCATTGTTTTGTTGTGTTCCCCTCTCCCAACAAACTGTTTGTATTTATCAGTGTTTTCTTGTGTTCCCCTCTCCCACCAATCTGTTTATGTTTACCAGTGTTTTGTTGTGTTCCCTCTCCCCACCAATCTGTTTATGCTTATCAGTGTTTTGTTGTGTTCCCTCTCCCAACAAGCTGTTTGTGTTTATCAGTGTTTTCTTGTGTTCCCTCTCCCACCAATCTGTTTATGTTTACCAGTGTTTTGTTGTGTTCCCTCTCCCCCCAATCTGTTTATGTTTAACAGTGTTTTGTTGTGTTCCCCTCTCCCACCACACTGTTTCTATAATTTAGTGTTTTGTTGTGTTCCCTCTCCACCAATCTGTTTGTGTTTATCATTGTTTTGTTGTGTTCCCTCTCCAACCAAACTGTTTGTCCTTGTCAGTGTTTTGTTGTGTTCCCCTCTCCCAACAAACTGTTTGTATTTATCAGTGTTTTGTTGTGTTCCCCTCTCCCGCCAATCTGTTTGTGTTTACCAGTGTTTTGTTGTGTTCCCCTCTCCCACCAATCTGTTTGTGTTTACCAGTGTTTTGTTGTGTACCCCTCTCCCACCACACTGTTTCTATAAATCAGTGTTTTGTTGTGTTCCTCTCTCCTGGAAATTTGTTTGTGTTTATCAGTGTTTTGTTGTGTTCCCTCTCCAACCAAACTATTTGTCCTTGTCAGTGTTTGGTTGTGTTCCCCTCTCTAACCAAACTGTTTGTGCTTCACATTGTTTTGTTGTGTTCCCCTCTCCCATCAAACTGTTTGTGTTTATCAGTGTTTTGTTGTGTTCCCCTCTTACACCAAACTGTTTATATTTCAAGTGTTTTATTGTGTTCCCTCTATCACCAATCTGTTTTTGCTTAATAGTGTTTTGTTGTGTTCCCCTCTCTCACCATTCTTTTTGTGTTTATCAGTGTTTCTTGTGTTCCCCTCTCTCACCAATCTCTTTGTGTTTATCAGTGTTTTGTTGTGTTCCACTCTCTTACCAAACTATTTGTATTTACAAGTTTTTTTTTTTTGTTCCCTCTCCCACCAAACTGTTTGTATTTATCAGTGTTTTGTTGTGTTCCCCTCTCTCACCAATCTGTTTGTGTTTATCAGTGTTTTGTTGTGTTCCCCTCTCCCATCAAACTGTTTCTATTTATCAGTGTTTTGTTGTGTTCCCTTCTCTCACTAATCTGTTTGTGTTTATCAGTGTTTTGTTGTGTTCCCCTCTCTCACCAAGCTATTTGTGTTTATCAGTGTTTTCATGTGTTCCCCTCTCCCTCCAATTTTTTGTGATTATCAGTGTTTTTTGTGTAACTTTCTCTTACCAAACTGTTTATATTTACCAGTGTTTTGTTGTGTTCCCTCTCACCAATCTGTTTATGCTTAATAGTGTTTTGTTGTGTTCCCTCTCCCACCAAACTGTTTCTACTTATCAGTGTTTTGTTGTGTTCCGCTCTCCAACCAAACTGTTTGTGCTTGTCATTGTTTTGTTGTGTTCCCCTCTCCCAACAAACTGTTTGTGTTTATCAGTGATTTGTTGTGTTCCCCTCTCCCGCCAATCTTTTTGTGTTTATCAGTGTTTTGTTGTATTCCCCTCTCCTACCAAACTGTTTGTGCTTGTCATTGTTTTGTTGTGTTCCCCTCTCCCAACAAACTGTTTGTATTTATCAGTGTTTTCTTGTGTTCCCTCTCTCCCACCAATCTGTTTATGTTTACCAGTATTTTGTTGTGTTCCCTCTCCCATCAATCTGTTTGTATTTACCAGTGTTTTGTTGTGTGTTCCCCTTTCCCATCAAACTGTTTCTATTTATCAGTGTTTTGTTGTGTTCCCCTCTCTGTTTGTAATCTGTTTGTGTTTATCAGTGTTTTCTTGTGTTCCCCTCTCCCGCCAATTTGTTTGTGATTATCAGTGTTTTGTTTTGTACCTTTATCCCACCAAACTCTTTGTATTTACCAGTGTTTTGTTGTGTTCCCATCTCCCACCAAACTGTTTCTATTTATCAGTGTTTTGTTGTGTTCCCCTCTTCCAAAATCTGTTTGTGTTTATCAGTGTTTTGTTGTGTTCCCTCTCCCACCAATTTGTTTATGTTTAATAGTGTTTTGTTGTGTTCTCCTCTCTCTCACTAATCTGTTTGTGTTTGTCAGTGTTTTGTTTTGTTTCCCTTCCCTCCAAACTCTTTGTATTTACCAGTGTTTTGTTGTATTTCCTCTCCCACCAAACTGTTTGTATTAACTCCAACAAACTGTGTTTTGTTGTGTTCCTTCTCCCACCAATCTGTTTGTGTTTATCATTGTTTTGTTGTGTTCCCCTCTCCCACCAATCTGTTTATGTTTACCAGTGTTTTGTTGTGTTCCCTCTCCCACCAATCTGTTTGTATTTACTAGTGTTTTGTTGTGTGTTCCCCTCTCCCATCAAACTGTTTCTATTTATCAGTGTTTTGTTGTGTTCCCCTCTCTCACTAATCTGTTTGTGTTTATCAGTGTTTTGTTGTGTTCCCTTCTCTCACCAAGCTATTTGTGTTTATCAGTGTTTTGTTGTGTTCCCCTCTCCCACCAAACTGTTTGTATTTACTAGTGTTTTGTTGTGTTCCCTCTCTCACCAATCTGTTTTGTGTTTATCAGTGTTTTGTTGTGTTCCCCTCTCCCACCAATCTGTTTGTGTTTATCAGTGTTTTTTTGTTTCCCCTCTCCAACCAAACTGTTTGTGCTTATCATTGTTTTGTTGTGTTCCCCTCTCCCAACAAACTGTTTGTGTTTATCAGTGTTTTGTTGTGTTCCCCTCTCCCACCAATCTGTTTGTATTTATCAGTTTTTTTTTGTATGTTCCCCTCTCCCACCAAACTGTTTATTTATCAGTGTTTTGTTGTGTTCCCTCTCTCCCACTAATCTGTTTGTGTTTATCAGTGTTTTGTTGTGTTCCCCTCTCCCACCAAACTGTTTATATTTACCAGTGTTTTGTTGTGTTCCCCTCTCCCACCAATCTGTTTCCTGTTTCTATTTATCAGTGTTTTGTTGTGTTCCCCTCTCCTGGAAATCTGTTTGTGTTTATCAGTGTTTTGTTGTGTTCCCCTCTCCCCACCAATCTGTTTGTGTTTATCAGTGTTTTGTTGTGTTCCCTCTCTAACCAAACTGTTTGTGCTTCACATTGTTTTGTTGTGTTCCCCTCTCCCAACAAACTGTTTGTGTTTATCAGTGTTTTGTTTTGTTTCCCTCTCCCACCAAACTGTTTGTATTTACCAGTGTTTTGTTGTGTTTTCCTCTCTCCCAACAAACTGTTTGTATTTACTCAGTGTTTTGTTGTGTTCCCTCTCTCTCACTAATCTGTTTGTGTTTATCAGTGTTTTGTTGTGTTCCCCTCTCTCACCAATCTGTTTGTGTTTATCAGTGTTTTGTTGTGTTCCCCTCTCCACCAATTTGTTTGTGTTTATCAGTGTTTTGTTGTGTTCCCTCTCTCACCAATCTGTTTATGTTTACCAGTGTTTTGTTGTGTTCCCTCTCCCATCAATCTGTTTGTATTTACCAGTGTTTTGTTGTGTGTTCCCCTTTCCCATCAAACTGTTTCTATTTATCAGTGTTTTGTTGTGTTCCCTCTCTCAGTAATCTGTTTGTGTTTATCAGTGTTTTCTTGTGTTCCCCTCTCCCACCAATTTGTTTGTGATTATCAGTGTTTTGTTTTGTTCCCTTCTCCCACCAAACTGTTTGTATTTATCAGTGTTTTGTTGTGTTCCGCTCTCCAACCAAACTGTTTGTGCTTGTCATTGTTTTGTTGTGTTCCCTCTCCCAACAAACTGTTTGTGTTTTCAGTGTTTTGTTGTGTTCCCTCTCCAACCAATCTTTTTGTGTTTATCAGTGTTTTGTTGTGTTCCCCTCTCCCACCAAACTGTTTGTGCTTGTCATTGTTTTGTTGTGTTCACCTCTCCTAACAAACTGTTTGTATTTATCAGTGTTTTGTTGTGTTCCCTCTCTCCAACCAATCTGTTTGTGTTTATCATTGTTTTGTTGTGTTCCCTTCTCCCACCAATATGTTTGTGTTTATCAGTGTTTTGTTGTGTTCCCCTTTCCCACCAAACTGTTTGTATTTATCAGTGTTTTGTTGTGTCCCCTCTCTCACTAATCTGTTTGTGTTTATCAGTGTTTTGTTGTGTTCCCCTCTCTCACCAAGCTGTTTGTGTTTATCAGTGTTTTGTTGTGTTCCCCCCATCTCCTCCAATTTGTTTGTGTTTATCAGTGTTTTGTTGTGTTGTTCCCTCTCTCACCAATCTGTTTATGTTTACCAGTGTTTTGTTGTGTTCCCCTCTCCCATCAATCTGTTTGTATTTACCAGTGTTTTGTTGTGTTCCCCTTCCCATCAAACTGTTTCTATTTATCAGTGTTTTGTTGTGTTCCCTCTCTCAGTAATCTGTTTGTGTTTATCAGTGTTTTGTTGTGTTCCCCTCTCCCACCAATTTGTTTGTATTTATCAGTGTTTTGTTTTGTACCCTCTCCCACCAAACTCTTTGTATTTATCAGTGTTTTGTTGTGTTCCCTCTCCAACCAAACTGTTTGTGCTTGTCATTGTTTTGTTGTGTTCCCCTCTCCCAACAATCTGTTTGTGTTTTTCAGTGTTTTGTTGTGTTCCCCTCTCCCACCAATCTTTTTGTGTTTATCAGTGTTTTGTTGTGTTCCCCTCTCCCACCAAACTGTTTTGTGCTTGTCATTGTTTTGTTGTGTTCCCCTCTCCCAACAAACTGTTTGTATTTACTCAGTGTTTTGTTGTGTTCCCTTCTCCCACCAATCTGTTTGTGTTTATCATTGTTTTGTTGTGTTCCCCTCTCCCACCAATATGTTTTATGTTTACCAGTGTTTTGTTGTGTTCCCCTCCCCACCAAACTGTTTGTATTTATCAGTGTTTTGTTGTGTTCCCTCTCCCACCAAACTGTTTGTATTTACTCAGTGTTTTGTTGTGTCCCCTCTCTCTTTTAAATCTGTTTGTGTTCATCAGTGTTTTCTTGTGTTCCCCTCTCCTCCAATTTGTTTGTGTTTATCAGTGTTTTGTTGTGTTCCCCTCTCTCACCAATCTGTTTATGTTTACCAGTGTTTTGTTGTGTTCCCCTCTCCCATCAATCTGTTTGTATTTACCAGTGTTTTGTTGTGTGTTCCCTTTCCCATCAAACTGTTTCCATTCATCAGTGTTTTGTTGTGTTCCCTCTCAGTAATCTGTTTGTGTTTATCAGTGTTTTCTTGTATTCCCCTCTCCCGCCAATTTGTTTGTGATTATCAGTGTTTTGTTTTGTACCTTTATCCCACCAAACTCTTTGTATTTAACAGTGTTTTGTTGTGTTCCCTCTCCAACCAAACTGTTTTTGTTTGTCATTGTTTTGTTGTGTTCCCCTCTCCCAACATACTGTTTGTGTTTATCAGTGATTTGTTGTGTTCCCCTCTCCCGCCAATCTGTTTGTGTTAACCAGTGTTTTGTTGTGTTCCCCTCTCCCACCAAACTGTTTGTGCTTATCATTGTTTTGTTGTGTTCCCTCTCCCAACAAACTGTTTGTATTTACTCAGTGTTTTGTTGTGTTCCCCTCTCCCACCAATCTGTTTGTGTTTACCAGTGTTTTGTTATGTTCCCCTCTCCCACCAATCTGTTTATGTTTACCAGTGTTTTGTTGGGTTCCCCTTACCCACCAAACTGTTTGTATTTACCAGTGTTTTTTGTGTTCCCTACTACCACCAAACTGTTTGTGTTTCTCATTGTTTTGTTGTGTTCCCTCTCTCTCACCAATCTGTTTTATAGTGTTTATCAGTGTTTTGTTGTGTTCCCCTCTCCCACCAAATCTGTTTGTGATTATCAGTGTTTTGTTGTGTTCCCTCTCCCACCAATCTGTTTGTGTTTATCAGTGTTTTGTTGTGTTCCCTCTCCACCAATCTGTTTGTATTTACCAGTGTTTTGTTGTGTTCCCCTCTCCCACCAAACTGTTTGTGTTTATCAGTGTTTTGTTGTGTTCCCCTCTCCCACCAATCTGTTTGTGTTTATCAGTGTTTTGTTGTGTTCCCCTCTCTCACCAATCTGTTTGTGTTTACAAGTGTTTTGTTGTGTTCCCCTCTCCCACCAAACTCATTTACCAGTGTTTTGTTGTGTTTCCCTCTCCCACCAAACTGTTTGTATTTACTAGTGTTTTGTTCTGTTCCCTTCTCCTACCAATCTGTTTGTGTTTATCATTATTTTGTTGTGTTTCCCTCCCACCAATCTGTTTTGTTTATCAGTGTTTTGTTGTGTTCCCCTCTCCCACCAATCTGTTTGTTTTTATCAGTGTTTTGTTGTGTTCCCCTCTCTCCACCAAACTGTTTTGTTTATCAGTGTTTTGTTGTGTTCCCCTCTCCCACCAATCTGTTTGTGTTTATCAGTGTTTTGTTGTTTCCCTCTCCCACCAAACTGTTTGTATTTATCAGTGTTTTGTTGTGTTCCCCTCTCTTCCACCAATCTGTTTGTGTTTATCAGTGTTTTGTTGTGTTCCTTTCTCTCCTGGAAATCTGTTTGTGTTTATTAGTGTTTTGTTGTGTTCCCCTCTCCCACCAATTGTTTGTGTTTATCAGTGTTTTTTTGTGTTCCCCTCTCTAACCAAACTGTTTGTGCTTTCACATTGTTTTGTTGTGTTCCCTCCCATCAAACTGTTTGTGTTTATCAGTGTTTTGTTGTGTTCCCCTCTCACACCAAACTGTTTATATTTACCAGTGTTTTGTTGTGTTCCCTCTCCCACCAATCTGTTTATGCTTAATAGTGTTTTGTTGTGTTCCCCTCTCTCACCAATCTTTTTGTGTTTATCAGTGTTTGTTGTATTCCACTCTCTTACCAAACTATTTGTATTTACAAGTTTTTTTTGTTTTGTTTCCCTCTCCCACCAAACTGTTTGTATTTATCAGTGTTTTGTTGTGTTCCCCTCTCACCAATCTGTTTGTGTTTATCAGTGTTTTGTTGTGTTCCCTCCTCCCACCAAATCTGTTTGTGTTTATTAGTGTTTTGTTGTGTTCCCCTCTCCCACCAATCTGTTTGTGTTTATCAGTGTTTTGTTGTGTTCCTCTCTCCTACCAAACTGTTTGTGTTTCACATTGTTTTGTTGTGTTCCCCTCTCCACCAAACTGTTTGTGTTTATCAGTGTTTTGTTGTGTTTCTCTCTCCACCAAACTGTTTGTATTTACTCTGTTTTGTTGTGTTCCCCTCTCCCACCAATCTGTTTCTGTTTATCATTGTTTTGTTGTGTGTTTCCTCTCCCATCAAACTGTTTCTATTTATCAGTGTTTTGTTGTGTTCCCCTCTCTCACTAATCTGTTTGTGTTTATCAGTGTTTTGTTGTGTTCACCTCTCTCACCAAGCTATTTGTGTTTATCAGTGTTTTTTTGTGTAACCCTCTCCCACCAAACTCTTTGTATTTACCAGTGTTTTGTTGTGTTCCCCTCTCACACCAAACTGTTTATATTTACCAGTGTTTTATTGTGTTCCCTCTCTCACCAATCTGTTTATGCTTAATAGTGTTTTGTTGTGTTCCCCTCTCCCACCAAACTGTTTCTACTTATCAGTGTTTTGTTGTGTTCCGCTCTCCAACCAAACTGTTTGTGCTTGTCATTGTTTTGTTGTGTTTCCCTCTCCCAACAAACTGTTTGTGTTTATCAGTGATTTGTTGTGTTCCCTCTCTCCACCAATCTTTTGTGTTTATCAGTGTTTTGTTGTATTCCCTCTCCCACCAAACTGTTTGTGCTTGTCATTGTTTTGTTTCCCTCTCCCACCAAACTGTTTGTGTTCCCTCTCTCCAACAAACTGTTTGTATTTATCAGTGTTTTCTTGTGTTCCCTCTCAGTGTTTTGTTGTGTTCCCCTCTCTCACCAATCTGTTTATGTTTACCAGTGTTTTGTTGTGTTCCCCTCTCCCATCAATCTGTTTGTATTTAGCAGTGTTTTGTTGTGTTTCCCTTTCCCATCAAACTGTTTCTATTCATCAGTGTTTTGTTGTGTTCCCTCTCTCAGTAATCTGTTTGTGTTTATCAGTGTTTTCTTGTATTCCCCTCTCCCGCCAATTTGTTTGTGATTATCAGTGTTTTGTTTTGTACCTTTATCCCACCAAACTCTTTGTATTTAACAGTGTTTTGTTGTGTTCCTCTCTCCCACCAAACTGTTTGTGCTTGTCATTGTTTTGTTGTGTTCCCCTCCCAACAAACTGTTTGTGTTTTTCAGTGTTTTGTTGTGTTCCCCTCTCCCGCCAATCTGTTTGTGTTTATCAGTGTTTTGTTGTGTTCCCCTCTCCTACCAAACTGTTTGTGTTTATCAGTGTTTTGTTGTGTTCACCTCTCTCAACAAACTGTTTGTATTTACTCAGTGTTTTGTTGTGTTCCCTCTCTCAACCAATCTGTTTGTGTTTATCATTGTTTTGTTGTGTTCCCTTCTCCCACCAATATGTTTATGTTTACCAGTGTTTTGTTGTGTTCCCTCTCCCACCAAACTGTTTGTGTTTACCAGTGTTTTGTTGTGTTCCCTCTCCCACCAAACTGTTTTATTTATCAGTGTTTTGTTGTGTCCCCTCTCCCACCAATCTGTTTGTGTTTATCAGTGTTTTGTTGTGTTCCCTCTCTCCCACCAAGCTGTTTGTGTTTGTCAGTGTTTTGTTGTGTTCCCTCCTCCAATCTGTTTGTGATTATCAGTGTTTTGTTGTTGTGTCCCCTCTCTCACCAATCTGTTTATGTTTACCAGTGTTTTGTTGTGTTCCCCTCTCCCATCAATCTGTTTGTATTTATCAGTGTTTTGTTGTGTGTTCCCCTCTCCCATCAAACTGTTTGTGTTTATCAGTGTTTTGTTGTGTTCCCCTCTCCCAGTAATCTGTTTGTGTTTATCAGTGTTTTGTTTTGTATTCCCCCCACCAAACTCTTTGTATTTACAAGTGTTTTTGTTTCCCCTCTCCACTACACTTGTTTGTATTTATCAGTGTTTTGTTGTGTTCCCTTCTCCCACCAATCTGTTTGTGATTATCAGTGTTTTGTTGTGTACCTTTCTCCCACCAAACTGTTTGTATTTAACAGTGTTTTGTTGTGTTCCCCCTCTCCCAACCAAACTGTTTTTGTTTATCATTGTTTTGTTGTGTTCCTCTCTCCCAACAATCTGTTTGTGTTTATCAGTGTTTTGTTGTGTCCCCCTCTCCCACCAATCTGTTTGTGTTTATCAGTGTTTTGTTGTGTTCTCCTCTCCTACAAACTGTTTGTGCTTGTCATTGTTTTGTTGTGTTCCCTCTCCCAACAAACTGTTTGTATTTATCAGTGTTTTGTTGTGTTCCCCTCTCCCACCAATCTGTTTGTACTTATCATGTTTTGTTGTTTTCCCTCTCCCATCTGTTTGTTTTATCAGTGTTTTGTTCCCCTCTCCCACCAATCTGTTTGTGTTTATCAGTGTTTTGTTTGTTCCCTCTCCCACCAAACTGTTTGTATTTACCAGTGTTTTGTTGTGTTCCCCTCTCCCACCACACTGTTTCTATAAATCAGTGTTTTGTTGTGTTCCCCTCTCCTGCAAATCTGTTTGTGTTTATCAGTGTTTTGTTGTGTTCCTCTCTCCCGCGAATCTGTTTGTGTTTATCAGTGTTTTTTTGTTTCCCCTTCTAACCAAACTGTTTGTGCTTCACATTGTTTTGTTGTGTTCCCTCTCCCACCAAACTGTTTGTGTTTATCAGTGTTTTGTTGTGTTCCCTCTCTCCACCAAACTGTTTATATTTACCAGTGTTTTATTGTGTTCCCTCTCCCACCAATCTGTTTATGTTTAATAGTGTTTTGTTGTGTTCCCCTCTCTCACCAATCTTTTTGTGTTTATCAGTGTTTTGTTGTGTTCCTCTCTTCTTAGTGTTTTGTTGTGTTCCACTCTCTTACCAAACTATTTGTATTTACAAGTGTTTTGTTTTGTTTCCCTCTCCCACCAAACTGTTTGTATTTACCAGTGTTTTGTTGTGTTTCTCTCTCCCACCAAACTGTTTGTATTTACTCTTGTTTTGTTGTGTTCCCTCCTCCCACCAATCTGTTTGTGTTTATCAGTGTTTTGTTTTGTGTGTTCCCTCTCCCATCAAACTGTTTGTATTTATCAGTGTTTTGTTGTGTCCCCTCTCTCACCAATCTGTTTGTGTTTATCAGTGTTTTGTTGTGTTCCCCTCTCTCACCAAGCTGTTTGTGTTTATCAGTGTTTTGTTGTGTTCCCTCTCCCACCAAACTGTTTGTGATTTATCAGTGTTTTGTTGTGTTCCCCTCTCCCACCAAACTGTTTATATTTACCAGTGTTTTGTTGTGTTCCCTCTCTCACCAATCTGTTTATGCTTAATAGTGTTTTGTTGTGTTCCCTCTCCCACCAAACTGTTTGTATTTATCAGTGTTTTGTTGTGTTCCCCTCTCCAACCAAACTGTTTGTGCTTGTCATTGTTTTGTTGTGTTCCCCTCTCCCAACAAACTGTTTGTGTTTATCAGTGTTTTGTTGTGTTCCCCTCTCCCGCCAATCTTTTTGTGTTTATCAGTGTTTTGTTGTATTCCCCTCTCCACCAAACTGTTTGTGCTTGTCATTGTTTTGTTGTGTTCCCCTCTCCCAACAAACTGTTTGTATTTATCAGTGTTTTCTTGTGTTCTCCTCTCTCACCAATCTGTTTATGTTTACCAGTAATTTGTTGTGTTCCCTCTCCCACCAATCTGTTTGTGTTTATCAGTGTTTTGTTGTGTGTTCCCCTCTCCCACCAAACTGTTTCTATAAATCAGTGTTTTGTTGTGTTCCCCTCTCACCAAATCTGTTTGTGTTTATCAGTGTTTTGTTGTGTTCTCCTCTCCAACCAAACTGTTTGTCCTTATCAGTGTTTTGTTGTGTGTTCCTCTCCCAACAAACTGTTTGTATTTATCAGTGTTTTGTTGTGTTCCCCTCTCCCACCAATCTGTTTGTGTTTACCAGTGTTTTGTTGTGTGTTCCCTCTCCCACCAAACTGTTTATGTTTATCAGTGTTTTGTTGTGTTCCCCTCTCAACAATCTGTTTGTGTTTATCAGTGTTTTCTTGTGTTCCCTCTCCTGCCAATTTGTTTGTGATTATCAGTGTTTTGTTTTGTTCCTTTCTCCCACCAATCTGTTTGTGTTTATCAGTGTTTTGTTGTGTTCCCTCTCCCACCAAACTGTTTGTGTTTATCAGTGTTTTGTTGTGTTCCCCTCTCCTCCAATTTGTTTGTGTTTATCAGTGTTTTGTTGTGTTCCCTCTCCCACCAAACTGTTTATATTTACCAGTGTTTTTGTGTTCCCTCTCTCCCACCAATCTGTTTGTATTTATCAGTGTTTTGTTGTGTTCCCTCTCCCACCAATCTGTTTGTGTTTATCAGTGTTTTTTTGTGTTCCCTCTCCCACCAAACTGTTTGTGCTTGTCATTGTTTTGTTGTGTTCCTTTCTCCTCAACCAAACTGTTTGTATTTATCAGTGTTTTGTTGTGTTCCCCCTCTCCCGCCAATCTGTTTGTGTTTATCAGTGTTTTGTTGTGTTCCCTCTCCCACCAAACTGTTTGTGTTTATCATTGTTTTGTTGTGTTCCCCTCTCCCAACAAACTGTTTTTATTTATCAGTGTTTTGTTGTGTTCCCCTCTCCCACCAATCTGTTTATGTTTACCAGTGTTTTGTTGTGTTCCCCTCTCCCACCAAACTGTTTGTATTTATCAGTGTTTTGTTGTGTTCCCCTCTCCTGGAAATCTGTTTGTGTTTATCATTGTGTTTGTTGTGTTCCCTCTCAGTTTTGTTTTGTTTTGTTTTGTTGTGTTCCCTCTCCCACCAATCTGTTTATGTTTATCAGTGTTTTGTTGTGTTCCCCTCTCACACCAAACTGTTTTATGTTTTATCAGTGTTTTGTTGTGTTCCCCTCTCTCACCAATCTGTTTGTGTTTATCAGTGTTTTGTTGTGTTCCCCTCTCTCACTAATCTGTTTGTGTTTATCAGTGTTTTGTTGTATTCCACTCTCTTACCAATCTATTTGTGTTTATCAGTGTTTTGTTTTGTTTCCCTCTCCCTCCAAACTCTTTGTATTTACCAGTGTTTTGTTTTGTTTCCCTCTCCCAACAAACTGTTTGTATTTACTCATGTTTTGTTGTGTTCCCTTCTCCCACCAATCTGTTTGTGTTTATCATTGTTTTGTTGTGTTCCCCTCTCCCACCAATCTGTTTATGTTTATCAGTGTTTTGTTGTGTTCCCCTCTCCACCAATCTGTTTATTTTTTACCAGTGTTTTTGTTGTGTTCCCCTCTCCCACCAAACTGTTTCTGTTTATCAGTGTTTTGTTGTGTCCCCTCTCTCACCAATCTGTTTGTGTTTATCAGTGTTTTGTTGTGTTCCCCTCTCTCACCAAGCTGTTTGTGTTTATCAGTGTTTTGTTGTGTTCCCTCTCTCACCAATCTGTTTATGCTTAATAGTGTTTTGTTGTGTTCCCTCTCACACCAATCTGTTTGTGTTTATCAGTGTTTTGTTGTGTTCCCCTCCCACCAAACTGTTTGTGCTTGTAATTGTTTTGTTGTGTTCCTTTCTCTTAAGAAACTGTTTGTGTTTATCAGTGTTTTGTTGTGTTCCTCTCCCGCCAATCTATTTGTGTTTATCAGTGTTTTGTTGTATTCCCTCTCCCACCAAACTGTTTGTGCTTGTCATTGTTTTGTTGTGTTCCCCTCTCCCAACAAACTGTTTTTTTTATTTATCAGTGTTTTCTTGTGTTCCTCTCTCCCACCAATCTGTTTGTGTTTATCAGTGTTTTGTTGTGTTCCCTCTCCCACCAATCTGTTTGTGTTTATCAGTGTTTTGTTGTGTTCCCCTCTCCCACCAATTGTTTGTGATTATCAGTGTTTTTTTGTGTTCCCCTCTCCCACCAAACTCTTTTTATTTACCAGTGTTTTGTTGTGTTCCCCTCTCCACCTACCAAACTGTTTATTATCCAGTGTTTTGTTTTTGTGTTCCCCTCTCTCACCACCAAACTCTGTTTATGTTAATAGTGTTTTGTTGTGTTCCCCTCTCCCACCAAACTGTTTCTACTTATCAGTGTTTTGTTGTGTTCCCCTCTCCCACAAACTGTTTGTGTTTATCAGTGTTTTGTTGTGTTCCCCTCTCTCACCAATCTGTTTGTGTTTACCAGTGTTTTGTTGTGTTCCCCTCTCCCACCAATCTGTTTGTATTTACCAGTGTTTTGTTGTGTTCCCCTCTCCCACCAAACTGTTTATATTTATCAGTGTTTTGTTGTGTTCCCCTCTCTCTCCAATCTATTTGTTTTTATCAGTGTTTTGTTGTGTTCCCCTCTCCCGCCAATTTGTTTGTGATTATCAGTGTTTTGTTTTGTACCTTTCTCCCACCAAACTCTTTGTATTTACCAGTGTTTTGTTGTGTTCCGCTCTCCAACCAAACTGTTTGTGCTTGTCAGTGTTTTCTTGTGTTCCCTCTCCCAACAAACTGTTTGTGTTTATCAGTGTTTTGTTGTGTCCCCTCTCCCCACCAATCTTTTGTGTTTATCAGTGTTTTGTTGTTTGTTCCCTCTCCCATCAAACTGTTTCTATTTATCAGTGTTTTGTTGTGTTCCCTCTCTCTCACTAATCTGTTTGTGTTTATCAGTGTTTTGTTGTGTTCCCTCCCACCAAATCTGTTTGTGTTTATCAGTGTTTTTTTGTGTTCCCCTCTCTAACCAAACTGTTTGTGCTTCACATTGTTTTGTTGTGTTCCCCTCTCCCATCAAACTGTTTGTGTTTATCAGTGTTTTGTTGTGTTCCCCTCTCACACCAAACTGTTTATATTTACCAGTGTTTTGTTGTGTTCCCTCTCTCACCAATCTGTTTATGCTTAATAGTGTTTTGTTGTGTTCCCTCTCTCACCAATCTTTTTGTGTTTATCAGTGTTTGTTGTATTCCACTCTCTTACCAAACTATATGTATTTACAAGTTTTTTGTTTTGTTTCCCTCTCCCACCAAACTCTTTGTATTTACCAGTGTTTTGTTGTGTTTCTCTCTCCCACCAAACTGTTTGTATTTACTCGTGTTTTGTTGTGTTCCCTCCTCCCACCAATCTGTTTGTGTTTATCATTGTTTTGTTGTGTGTTTCCCTCTCCCATCAAACTGTTTCTATTTATCAGTGTTTTGTTGTGTTCCCCTCTCTCACTAATCTGTTTGTGTTTATCAGTGTTTTGTTGTGTTCCCCTCTCTCACCAAGCTACTTGTGTTTATCAGTGTTTTCATGTGTTCCCCTCTCCCGCCAATTTTTTGTGATTATCAGTGTTTTTTGTGTAACCCTCTCCCACCAAACTCTTTGTATTTACCAGTGTTTTGTTGTGTTCCCTCTCACACCAAACTGTTTATGCTTAATAGTGTTTTGTTGTGTTCCCCTCCCACCAAACTGTTTCTACTTATCAGTGTTTTGTTGTGTTCCCCTCTCCCAACAAACTGTTTGTGTTTTTCAGTGATTTGTTGTGTTCCCCTCTCCCGCCAATCTTTTTGTGTTTATCAGTGTTTTGTTGTATTCCCCTCTCCTACCAAACTGTTTGTGCTTGTCATTGTTTTGTTGTGTTCCCCTCCCAACAAACTGTTTGTATTTATCAGTGTTTTCTTGTGTTCCCCTCTCTCACCAATCTGTTTATGTTTACCAGTATTTTGTTGTGTTCCCCTCTCCCATCAATCTGTTTGTATTTACCAGTGTTTTGTTGTGTGTTCCCCTTTCCCATCAAACTGTTTCTATTCATCAGTGTTTTGTTGTGTTCCCCTCTCTCAGTAATCTGTTTGTGTTTATCAGTGTTTTCTTGTGTTCCCCTCTCCCGCCAATTTGTTTGTGATTATCAGTGTTTTGTTTTGTACCTTTATCCCACCAAACTCTTTGTATTTACCAGTGTTTTGTTGTGTTCCCTCTCCCACCAAACTGTTTGTATCTACTAGTGTTTTGTTGTGTTCCCTCTCCCACCAATCTGTTTGTGTTTATAATTGTTTTCTTGTGTTCCGCTCTCCCACCAATCAATTTGTGTTTATCAGTGTTTTGTTGTGTTCCCCTCCCTCGCGAATCTGTTTGTGTTTATCATTGTTTTGTTGTGTTCCCTCTCCAACCAAACTGTTTGTGCTTGTCATTGTTTTGTTGTGTTCCCCTCTCCAACAAATTATTTGTGTTTATCAGTGTTTTGTTGTGTTCCCTCTCCCCACCAATCTGTTTATATTTATCAGTGTTTTGTTGTGTCCCCTCTCCCACTAATCTGTTTGTGTTTATCAGTGTTTTGTTGTGTTCCCTCTTCCACCAAACTCTTTGTATTTACCTGTGTTTTGTTGTGTTCCCTCTCCCACCACAATGTTTCTATAAATCAGTGTTTTGTTGTGTTACCCTCTCCTGGAAATCAGTTTGTGTTTATCAGTGTTTTGTTGTGTTCCCTCTCCCACCAATCTGTTGTGTGTTTATCAGTGTTTTTTGTGTTCCCCTCTCTAACCAAACTGTTTTTGTTTCACATTGTTTTGTTGTGTTCCCCTCTCCCAACAAAGTGTTTGTGTTTATCAGTGTTTTGTTGTGTTCCCCTCACACCAAACTGTTTATATTTACCCGTGTTTTATTGTGTTCCCTCTCCCACCAATCTGTTTATGCTTAATAGTGTTTTATTGTGTTCCCTCTCTCACCAATCTGTTTGTGTTTATCAATGTTTTGTTGTGTTCCCTCTCTCACTAATCTCTTTGTGTTTATCAGTGTCTTGTTGTATTCCACTCTCTTACCAAACTATTTGTATTTACAAGTGTTTTGTTTTGTTTCCCTCTCCCACCAAACTCTTTGTATTTACCAGTGTTTTGTTTTGTTTCCCTCTCCCAACAAACTGTTTGTATTTACTCGTGTTTTGTTGTGTTCAATTCTCCCACCAATCTGTTTGTGTTTATCATTGTTTTGTTGTGTTCCCCTCTCCCACCAATCTGTTTATGTTTACCAGTGTTTTGTTGTGTTCCCCTCCCCACCAATCTGTTTATTTTTTACCAGTGTTTTATTGTTTGTTCCCTCTCCCATCAAACTGTTTCTATTTATCAGTGTTTTGTTGTGTCCCCTCTCTCACTAATCTGTTTGTGTTTATCAGTGTTTTATTGTGTTCCCCTCTCACCAAGCTGTTTGTGTTTATCAGTGTTTTCTTGTGTTCCCCTCTTTTCCAATTTGTTTGTGATTATCAGTGTTTTGTTGTGTTCCCCCTCCCACCAAACTGTTTATATTTACCAGTGTTTTATTGTGTTCCCTCTCTCACCAATCTGTTTATGCTTAATAGTGTTTTGTTGTGTTCCCTCACACCAATCTGTTTGTGTTTATCAGTGTTTTTTTGTTCCCCTCCCCAACCAAACTGTTTGTGCTTGTCATTGTTTTGTTGTGTTCCCTTCTCCCAACAAATTGTTTGTGTTTATCAGTGTTTTGTTGTGTTCCTATCTCCCACCAATCTGTTTGTGTTTATCAGTGTTTTGTTGTATTCCCCTCTCTCACCAAACTGTTTGTGCTTGTCATTGTTTTGTTGTGTTCCCTCTCCCAACAAACTGTTTGTATTTTCTCAGTGTTTTGTTGTGTTCCCTCTCCCACCAATCTGTTTATGTTTACCAGTGTTTTGTTGTGTTCCCTCTCCCACCAATCTGTTTATTTTTACCAGTGTTTTATTGTTTGTTCCCCTCTCCCATCAAACTGTTTCTATTTATCAGTGTTTTGTTGTGTCCCCTCTCTCACTAATCTGTTTGTGTTTATCAGTGTTTTGTTGTGTTCCTTTCTCTCACCAAGCTATTTGTGTTTATCAGTGTTTTCTTGTGTTCCCCTCTTTTCCAATTTCTTTGTGATTATCAGTGTTTTGTTGTGTTCCCTCTCCCACCAAACTCTGTATATTTACCAGTGTTTTATTGTGTTCCCTCTCACCAATCTGTTTATGCTTAATAGTGTTTTGTTGTGTTCCCCTCTCCCACCAATCTCTTTGTGTTTATCAGTGTTTTATGTTCCCTCCCTCCCCAAACTGTTTGTGCTTGTCATTGTTTTGTTGTGTTCCTTTCTCTTAAACAAACTGTTTGTGTTTATCAGTGTTTTGTTGTGTTCCTCTCTCCCGCCAATCTATTTGTGTTTATTAGTGTTTTGTTGTATTCCCTCTCCCACCAAACTGTTTGTGCTTGTCATTGTTTTGTTGTGTTCCCCTTTCCCAACAATCTGTTTTTATTTATCTGTGTTTTCTTGTGTTCCTCTCTCCCACCAATCTGTTTATGTTTACCTGTAATTTGTTGTGTTCCCCTCTCCCACCAATCTGTTTATGCTTAACAGTCTTTTGTTGTGTTCCCCTCTCCCACTACACTGTTTCTATAAATCAGTGTTTTGTTGTGTTCCCTCTCCAACCAAACTGTTTGTCCTTGTGAGTGTTTGGTTGTGTTCCCCTCTCCCAACAAACTGTTTGTATTTATCAGTGTTTTCTTGTGTTCCCCTCTCCCACCAATCTGTTTATGTTTACCAGTGTTTTGTTGTGTTCCCCTTTCCCACCAATCTGTTTATGCTTAACAGTGTTTTGTTGTGTTCCCCTCTCGCAACAAGCTATTTGTGTTTATTAGTGTTTTCTTGTGTTCCCCCTCTCTGCCCAATTTGTTTGTGATTATCAGTGTTTTGTTTTGTCCCCTCTCTCACTAATCTGTTTGTGTTTATCAGTGTTTTGTTGTGTTCCCCTCTCTCACCAAGCTATTTGTGTTTATCAGTGTTTTCTTGTGTTCCCCTCTCCTCCAATTTGTTTGTGATTATCAGTGTTTTGTTGTGTTCCCCTCTCCACCAAACTCTTTATATTTACCAGTGTTTTTTGTGTTCCCTCTCTCACCAATCTGTTTATGCTTAAGAGTGTTTTGTTGTGTTCCCCTCTCAAACCAATCAGTTTGTGTTTATCAGTGTTTTTTTAAGTTCCCCTCCCCAACCAAACTGTTTGTGCTTGTCATTGTTTTGTTGTGTTCCTTTCTCCCAACAAACTGTTTTTATTTATCAGTGTTTTCTTGTGTTCCCCTCTCCACCAATCTGTTTATGTTTACCAGTGTTTTGTTGTGTTCCCCTCTCACACCAAACTGTTTATGCTTAATAGTGTTTTGTTGTGTTCTCCTCTCTCACCAATCTGTTTGTGTTTATCAATGTTTTGTTGTGTTCCCCTCTCTCACTAATCTTTTGTGTTTATCAGTGTTTTGTTGTATTCCACTCTCTTACCAAACTATTTGTATTTACAAGTGTTTTGTTTTGTTTCCCTCACCCTCCAAACTCTTTGTATTTACCAGTGTTTTGTTTTGTTTCCCTCTCCCAACAAAGTGTTTGTATTTACTCGTGTTTTGTTGTGTTCCCCTCTCCCATCAAACTGTTTCTATTTATCAGTGTTTTGTTGTGTCCCCCTCTCTCACTAATCTGTTTGTGTTTATCAGTGTTTTATTGTGTTCCCCTCTCTCACCAAGCTATTTGTGTTTATCAGTGTTTTCTTGTCTTCCCCTCTTTTCCAATTTCTTTGTGATTATCAGTGTTTTGTTGTGTACCACTCTCCCACCAAACTCTTTATATTTACCAGTGTTTTATTGTGTTCCCTCTCTCACCAATCTGTTTATGCTTAGTAGTGTTTTGTTGTGTTCCCCTCTCACACCAATCTGTTTGTGTTTATCAGTGTTTTTTATGTTCCCCTCCCCAACCAAACTGTTTGTGTTTATCAGTGTTTTGTTGTGTTCCCCTCTCCCGCCAATCTATTTGTGTTTATCAGTGTTTTGTTGTATTCCCTCTCCCACCAAACTGTTTGTGCTTGTCATTGTTTTGTTGTGTTCCCTCTCCCAACAAACTGTTTTATTTATCAGTGTTTTCTTGTGTTCCTCTCTCCACCAATCTGTTTATGTTTACCTGTAATTTGTTGTGTTCCCCTCTTCCACCATTCTGTTTATGCTTAACAGTCTTTTGTTCTGTTCCCCTCTCCCACCACACTGTTTCTATAAATCAGTGTTTTGTTGTGTTCCCCTCTCTGGAAATCTGTTTGTGTTTATCATTGTTTTGTTGTGTTCCCCTTTCCAACCAAACTGTTTGTCCTTCTCAGTGTTTGGTTGTGTTCCCCTCTCCCAACAAACTGTTTTTATTTATCAGTGTTTTCTTGTGTTCCCTCTCCACCAATCTGTTTATGTTTACCAGTGTTTTGTTGTGTTCCCCTCTCCCACCAATCTGTTTATGCTTAACAGTGTTTTGTTGTGTTCCCCTCTCGCAACAAGCTATTTGTGTTTATTAGTGTTTTCTTGTGTTCCCCTCTCCTGCCAATTTGTTTGTGATTATCAGTGTTTTGTTGTGTACCTTTCTCCCACCAAACTTTTTGTATTTACCAGTGTTTTGTTGTGTTCCCCTCTCACACCAAACTGTTTATATTTACCAGTGTTTTATTGTATTCCCTCTTTTACCAAACTATTTGTATCTAATAGTGTTTTGTTGTGTTCTTTTCTCCCACCAAACTATTTGTGTTTATCATTGTTTTGTTCTGTTTCCTTCTTCACCCACCAATCTGTTTATATTTACCAGTGTTTGGTTGTGTTCCCGTCTCCCACCAATCTGTTTGTATTTACCAGTGTTTTGTTGTGTGTTCCCCTTTCCCATCAAACTGTTTCTATTTTTCAGTGTTTTGTTGTGTTCCCCTCTCCCACCAATCTGTTTGTGTTTATAATTGTTTGGTTGTGTTCCCCTCTCCCACCAATCTGTTTATTTTTACCAGTGTTTTATTGTTTGTTCCCCTCTCCCATCAAACTGTTTCTATTTATCAGTGTTTTGTTGTGTCCCCCTCTCTCACTAATCTGTTTGTGTTTATCAGTGTTTTGTTGTGTTCCTTTCTCTCACCAAGCTATTTGTGTTTATCAGTGTTTTCTTGTGTTCCCCTCTTTTCCAATTTCTTTGTGATTATCAGTGTTTTGTTGTGTACCACTCTCCCACCAAACTCTGTATATTTACCAGTGTTTTATTGTGTTCCCTCTCTCACCAATCTGTTTATGCTTAATAGTGTTTTGTTGTGTTCCCCTCTCACACCAATCTCTTTGTGTTTATCAGTGTTTTTTATGTTCCCCTCGTGAACCAAACTGTTTGTGCTTGTCATTGTTTTGTTGTGTTCCTTTCTCTTAAGAAACTGTTTGTGTTTATCAGTGTTTTGTTGTGTTCCTCTCTCCCGCCAATCTATTTGTGTTTATCAGTGTTTTGTTGTATTCCCCTCTCCCACCAAACTGTTTGTGCTTGTCATTGTTTTGTTGTGTTCCCCTTTCCCAACAATCTGTTTTTATTTATCTGTGTTTTCTTGTGTTCCTCTCTCCCACCAATCTGTTTATGTTTACCTGTAATTTGTTGTGTTCCCTCTCCCACCAATCTGTTTATGCTTAACAGTCTTTTGTTCTGTTCCCCTCTCCCACTACACTGTTTCTATAAATCATTGTTTTGTTGTGTTCCCCTCTCCAACCAAACTGTTTGTCCTTGTGAGTGTTTGGTTGTGTTCCCCTCTCCCAACAAACTGTTTGTATTTATCAGTGTTTTCTTGTGTTCCCCTCTCCCACCAATCTGTTTATGTTTACCAGTGTTTTGTTGTGTTCCCCTTTCCCACCAATCTGTTTATGCTTAACAGTGTTTTGTTGTGTTCCCCTCTCGCAACAAGCTATTTGTGTTTATTAGTGTTTTCTTGTGTTCCCCTCTCCTGCCAATTTGTTTGTGATTATCAGTGTTTTGTTTTGTCCCCCTCTCTCACTAATCTGTTTGTGTTTATCAGTGTTTTGTTGTGTTCCACTCTCTCACCAAGCTATTTGTGTTTATCAGTGTTTTCTTGTGTTCCCCTCTCCTCCAATTTGTTTGTGATTATCAGTGTTTTGTTGTGTACCCCTCTCCCACCAAACTCTTTATATTTACCAGTGTTTTTTGTGTTCCCTCTCTCACCAATCTGTTTATGCTTAAGAGTGTTTTGTTGTGTTCCCCTCTCAAACCAATCAGTTTGTGTTTATCAGTGTTTTTTTAAGTTCCCCTCCCCAACCAAACTGTTTGTGCTTGTCATTGTTTTGTTGTGTTCCTTTCTCCCAACAAACTGTTTTTTATTTATCAGTGTTTTCTTGTGTTCCCCTCTCCCACCAATCTGTTTATGTTTACCAGTAATTTCTTGTGTTCCCCTCTCCCACCAATCTGTTTATGCTTAACAGTCTTTTGTTGTGTTCCTCTCTCCCACCACACTGTTTCTATAAATCAGTGTTTTGTTGTGTTCCCCTCTCCTGGAAATCTGTTTGTGTTTATCATTGTTTTGTTGTGTTCCCCTCTCCAACCAAACTGTTTGTCCTTGTCAGTGTTTGGTTGTGTTCCCCTCTCCCACCAATCTGTTTATGTTTACCAGTGTTTTGTTGTGTTCCCTCTCACACCAAACTGTTTATGCCTAATAGTGTTTTGTTGTGTTCTCCTCTCTCACCAATCTGTTTGTGTTTATCAATGTTTTGTTGTGTTCCCCTCTCTCACTAATCTCTTTGTGTTTATCAGTGTTTTGTTGTATTCCACTCTCTTACCAAACTATTTGTATTTACAAGTGTTTTGTTTTGTTTCCCTCTCCCTCCAAACTCTTTGTATTTACCAGTGTTTTGTTTTGTTTCCTCTCCCAACAAAGTGTTTGTATTTACTCGTGTTTTGTTGTGTTCCCCTCTCCCATCAAACTGTTTCTATTTATCAGTGTTTTGTTGTGTCCCCTCTCTCACTAATCTGTTTGTGTTTATCAGTGTTTTATTGTGTTCCCTCTCTCACCAAGCTATTTGTGTTTATCAGTGTTTTCTTGTCTTCCCCTCTTTCCCACCTTCTTTGTGATTATCAGTGTTTTGTTGTGTACCACTCTCCCACCAAACTGTTTATATTTACCAGTGTTTTATTGTGTTCCCCTCTCTCACCAAGCTATTTGTGTTTATCAGTGTTTTCTTGTCTTCCCCTCTTTTCCAATTTCTTTGTGATTATCAGTGTTTTGTTGTGTACCACTCTCCCACCAAACTCTTTATATTTACCAGTGTTTTATTGTGTTCCCTCTCTCACCAATCTGTTTATGCTTAGTAGTGTTTTGTTGTGTTCCCCTCTCACACCAATCTGTTTGTGTTTATCAGTGTTTTTTATGTTCCCCTCCCCAACCAAACTGTTTGTGTTTATCAGTGTTTTGTTGTGTTCCCCTCTCCCGCCAATCTATTTGTGTTTATCAGTGTTTTGTTGTATTCCCCTCTCCCACCAAACTGTTTGTGCTTGTCATTGTTTTGTTGTGTTCCCCTCTCCCAACAAACTGTTTTTATTTATCAGTGTTTTCTTGTGTTCCTCTCTCCCACCAATCTGTTTATGTTTACCTGTAATTTGTTGTGTTCCCCTCTCCCACCATTCTGTTTATGCTTAACAGTCTTTTGTTCTGTTCCCCTCTCCCACCACACTGTTTCTATAAATCAGTGTTTTGTTATGTTCCCCTCTCCTGGAAATCTGTTTGTGTTTATCATTGTTTTGTTGTGTTCCCCTTTCCAACCAAACTGTTTGTCCTTCTCAGTGTTTGGTTGTGTTCCCCTCTCCCAACAAACTGTTTGTATTTATCAGTGTTTTCTTGTGTTCCCCTCTCCCACCAATCTGTTTATGTTTACCAGTGTTTTGTTGTGTTCCCCTCTCCCACCAATCTGTTTATGCTTAACAGTGTTTTGTTGTGTTCCCCTCTCGCAACAAGCTATTTGTGTTTATTAGTGTTTTCTTGTGTTCCCCTCTCCTGCCAATTTGTTTGTGATTATCAGTGTTTTGTTGTGTACCTTTCTCCCACCAAACTTTTTGTATTTACCAGTGTTTTGTTGTGTTCCCCTCTCACACCAAACTGTTTATATTTACCAGTGTTTTATTGTATTCCCTCTTTTACCAAACTATTTGTATCTAATAGTGTTTTGTTGTGTTCTTTTCTCCCACCAAACTATTTGTGTTTATCATTGTTTTGTTCTGTTTCCTTCACCCACCAATCTGTTTATATTTACCAGTGTTTGGTTGTGTTCCCGTCTCCCACCAATCTGTTTGTATTTACCAGTGTTTTGTTGTGTGTTCCCCTTTCCCATCAAACTGTTTCTATTTTTCAGTGTTTTGTTGTGTTCCCCTCTCCCACCAATCTGTTTGTGTTTATAATTGTTTTGTTGTGTTCCGCTCTCTCACCAATCTATTTGTGTTTATCAATGGTTTCTTTGTTCCCCTCTCCCGCGAATCTGTTTGTGTTTATCAGTGTTTTTTTATGTTCCCCTCTCCAACCAAACTGTTTGTGTTTGTCATTTTTTGTTGTGTTCCCCTCTCTCACCAATCTGTTTGTGTTTATAATTGTTTTGTTGTGTTCCCTCTCTCACCAATGTATTTGTGTTTATCAGTGGTTTTTTTTTTCCCTCTCCCGCCAATTTGTTTTGTGTTTATCAGTGTTTTGTTGTGTTCCCCTCTCCTGGAAATCTGTTTGTGTTCATCAGTGTTTTGTTTTGTTCCCTCTCCCACGAATCTGTTTGAGTTTATCAGTGTTTTTTATGTTCCCTCTTCAATCAAACTGTTTGTGCTTGTCATTGTTTTGTTCTGTTCCCCTCTCCCAACAAACTGTTTGTGTTTATCAGTGATTTGTTGTGTTCCCCTCTCCCGCCAATCCTTTTGTGTTTATTAGTGTTTTGTTGTGTTCCCCTCTTTCTCCAATGTATTTCTGTTTTCAATTTTTTGTTGTGTTCCCCTCTCCCCCAATCTGTTTGTGTTTTGTTTATCTCTCCCACCAATCTGTTTGTGTTTACCAATGTTTCGTTGTGTTCCCCACTCACATCAATCTGTTTATGCTTACCAGTGTTTTGTTGTGTTCCCCTCCCACCATTCTGTTTGTGTTTATCAGTGTTTTGTTGTGTTCCTTTCTCCCACCAATCTGTTTTTATTTACCAGTGTTTTGTTGTGTTCCCCTCTCCCACCAAACTCTTTCTATAAATCAGTGTTTTGTTGTGTTCTCCTCTCCCACCAAACTGTTTTATTTAAGTGTTTTGTTGTGTTCCCCTCTCCTGCCAATCTGTTTGTGTTTATTAGTGTTTTGTTGTGTTTCTCTCTCCCACGAATCTTTTGTGTTTATCAGTGTTTTTTGTGTTCCCCTCACCCACGAACATGTTTGTATTTATCATTGTTTTGTGGTGTTCCCCTCTATTACAAATTTGTTTGTATTTACCAGTGTTTTGTTGTTTTCCCTCTCCCGCCAATTTGTTTGTGTTTATTAGTGTTTTGTTGTATTCCCTCTCACACCAATCTTTTTGTGTTTATAAGTGTTTTTTTTATGTTCCGCTCTCCAACCAAACTGTTTTTGCTTGTCATTGTTTTGTTGTGTTCCTTTCTCCCAACAAAATGTGTGTGTTTATCAATGTTTTCTTGGGTTCCCCTCTCCCGCCAATTTATTTGTGTTTATCAGTGTTTTGTTGTATTCCCCTCTTCCACCATACTGTTTGTGCTTGTAATTGTTTTGTTGTGTTCCCCTCTCCCTACAAACTGTTTGTATTTATCAGTGTTTTCCTGTGTTCCCCTCTCCCACCAATCTCTTTATGTTTACCACTGTTTTGTTGTGTTCCCCTCTCCCACCAATCTGTTTATGCTAACAGTGTTTTGTTATGTTCCCTCTCTCACCAATCTGTTTATGCTTAATAGTGTTTTGTTGTGTTCCCCTCTCTCACCAATCTGTTTGTGTTTATCAGTGTTTTGTTGTGTTTCCCTCTCCCACCATCTGTTTATGTTTACTAGTGTTTGGTTGTGTTCCCGTCTCCCACCAATCGGTCTGTATTTACCAGTGTTTTGTTGTGTGTTTCCCTCTCCCACCAAACTGTTTGTATTTATCAGTGTTTTGTTGTGTTCCTCTTTCTCACTAATCTCTTTGTGTTTATCAGTGTTTTGTTGTATTCCCTCTCTTATGAAACTATTTGCATTTACAAGTGTTTGTTTTGTTTTCTTCTCCCACCAAACTGTTTGTATCTACTAGTGTTTTGTTGTGTTTCTTTCTCCCACCAATCTGTTTGTGTTTATAATTGTTTTGTTGTGTACCCCTCTCCTACCAATCTTTTTTATTTACCAGTGTTTTGTTTTGTTCCCCTCTCCCGCGAATCAATTTGTGTTTTTCAGTGTTTTTTTATGTTCCCCTCTCCAACCAAACTGTTTGTGCTTGTCATTGTTTTGTTGTGTTCCCCTCTCCCAACAAACTGTTTGTGTTTTTCAATGATTTGTTGTGTTCCCCTCTCCCGCCAATTTGTTTGTGTTTATCAGTGTTTTGTTGTGTTCCCCTCTCCCACCAATCTGTTTGTGTTTATGAGTGTTTCGTTGTGTTCCTCTCTTTCGCGAATCTGTTTGTGTTTATCAGTGTTTTTTTTGTGTTTTCCTTTTCCACCAAACTGTTTGTGTTTATCATTGTTTTGTTATGTTCCCCTCTCCCACCAAACTGTTTGTGTTTATCTCTTTTGTTGTGTTCCCCTCACCCACCATTATGTTTATATTTATCATTGTTTTATTGTGTTCCCCTCTACCACCAATTTCTTTTTATTTATTAGTGTTTTAATGTTTTCCCCTCTCCCACAAATCTGTTTGTGTTTATCATTGTTTTGTTGTTTTTCCCTCTCCCGCCAATTTGTTTGTGCTTGTCATTGTTTTGTTGTGTTCCTTTCTCCCAACAAACTGTTTGTGTTTATCAGTGTTTTGTTGTGTTTCCCTCTCCGCCAATCTATTTGTGTTTATCAATGTTTTGTTCTATTCCCCTCTCCCACCAAACTGTTTGTGCTTTTCATTGTTTTGTTGTGTTCCCCTCTCCCAACAAACTGTTTGTATTTATCAGTGTTTTGTTGTGTTCCCCTCTCTCACCAAGCTATTTGTGTTTATCAGTGTTTTCTTGTGTTCCGTTCTCCCGCCAATTTGTTTGTATTTTCCAGTGTTTTGTGTGTTCCCCTCTCTCACTAATCTCTTTGTGTTTATCAGTGTTTTGTTGTGTTCCCCTCTCCCAACAAACTCTTTGTATTTACCAGTGTTTTGTTGTGTTCCCCTCTCCCAACAAACTCTTTGTATTTACCAGTGTTTTGTTGTGTTCTCCTCTCCCGCGAATCTGTTTGTGTTAATCAATTTATTTTGTCTCCTCTTTTCAGCTGAATGTAGAGGTACGTAACTCCACTTGTCAGCTGAATGTAGAGATACATAACTACACTTGTTAGCTGAATGTAAAGGTTCCTAATTCCACTTGTCAGCTGAATGTAAAGGTACGTAACTCCACTTCTCAGATGAATGTAAAGGTACGTAACTCCACTTGTCAGCTGAATGTAAAGTTACTTTACACCTCTTGTCAGCTGAATGTAAAGGTACGAAACTCCACTTGTCAGCTGAATGTAAAGGTACGTAACTCCTTGTCAGCTGAATGTAGAGGTACATAACTACACTTGTTAGCTGAATGTAGAAGTATGTATCTCCTCTTCTCAGCTGAATGTAGAGGTACGTATTTCCTCTTCTCAGCTGAAGGTAGAGGTACGTATTTTCTCTTCTCAGCTGAAGGTAGATGTACGTATCTCCTCTCTCAGCTGAAGGTAGAGGTACGAATCTCTTCTTCTCTGCTCAATGTAGAGGTATGTATCTCCTCTTCTCAGCTGAATGTAGAGGTATGTAACTTCACATGTCATCTGAGTGTAGAGGTACGTCTCTCCTCTTGTCAGCTGAATGTAGAGGTACGTAACTCCACTTGTCAGTTGAATATAAAGGTACGTATCTCCTTGTTTGCTGAATGTAGAGGTACGTATCTCCTCTTCTCAGCTGAATGTAGAGGTACGTAACTTCACTTGTCATCTGAATGTAGAGGTACGTATCTCCTTTTGTCAGCTGAATGTAGAGGTACGTAACTTCACTTGTCATCTGAATGTAGAGGTACGTATCTCCTTTTGTCAGCTGAATGTAAAGGTACGTAACTCCACTTGTCAGCTGAATGTGAAGGTACGTAACTCTTTGTCATCTGAATATAAAGGTACGTATCTCCTCTTCTCAAGAAATATAAATTATTATTATTATTATTATTATTTAATAATAATATATTAATAATATAATAATAATTATTAATATTATTAAATATAAATTATTATCCGTATAAATCCTCATATATTACTTTGAATTACCTCTTTCAGGTCTTCGTATTGATAAAATATATAGATATACAGATACGTTTGTATTCTAATATGTGTTTTTATTTCTTATATTCCTTTTTTCACACTTAGATTTAAAAAATAATACCCGTGGTAACATTGTTCTACAAATGTTGTTATTAGAATTTTGTTCACTTCTCTTTTATTATTTTATACTTTTAAAGCTTTATTTAACTAGATTTCTTCTGTTGTAACAGGAAATCAGTTTATTTCATTAGTGTTTAACTTTTAAATAAAAAAATATCTTTTACCTACTTTGCACAATTTCAACTAACCCTACTCAACTGTTGTTACTTTTGCAAAGAGCACTCTTACCATTATCTATTTAATGTGGTGTTAAAAACAATATGAAATATGTTTATAAAAAGACATTTTATTATAATTAAATTATAATACTGAAATTAGGAACTTTAGATATTTTCATAGATTCACAAATTAAAATAGATGAATGAAATATTGTTCGAAAGAAGAAATGAACATAATGGAAAATTTAGAGGGATTATAGGAGGAAATAAAAAATTCAGTGGGTTTTGGAATTATAGTTTTAGTTCGTTTTCATTGTCCGAAAATCGTTATATATAGATGTTGGTAACAACACTTTTAATAATAATACATCTAAATACAGGTAAAGGAAACATTAATAAAACGTTATACCTATTTACTTATTGATGTTTCTTTAATTAAAATACAATTTAATATAAAAACTAAAGGATGTTTGTTAAGATTATAGAATTATTTTATTAAGAAGATAATCTGAACTTTATATAGATTTTTATGAAGTAGTTTCAAGTGTGAACGGAATAATTTATCTAATTGCAATTGTAGAAAAGTAATACATTATATAGATTGTGTAAGTTGAGATGCGTTTTATATTCGTTTGTTTTGAATTAAGCGCAAAGCTACACGAGCTAGCCGTTCTTAACTCAGCAGTGTAAGACTAAAGGGAAGGCAGCGAGCTAGTCATAATCACTCACCGCCAACTCTTGCGCTACTTTTTTACCAACGAATAATGGAATATACTGTCACATTATAATGCCCCCACGGCTGAAAGGGCGAGTTTAATTGGTGTGAGGGGGTTTCAAGCCCGCAATCATCGGATTACGAGTCGAGTGCCTTAACCATCTGACCATACCAGGCCTGCATTTGATATTAGAAGAAAAGACAATTTAAGATTAAGGATAAATTCACATAAATTAAATATTAGAACACCCTCCCAAAAAATGCACACACTAAATCAAAAAACGGTGCATACCAGTGACATCTGATAAAACTTAGAATTCTGAAATAATCCTATTCTAAACTTTTCTTTCACATAATTTAAAACAAAAATATTAACTTTCGTAAAATATTTCACAATCTTTTTGGCGCCTAAAAGAAAGTTGAGAAGATAAAAGTGACTGTGGTTTTATAAAGTTGGTAAATACTGTTACTGGAAAATGTAAAAAGACAGTAAAGTTAAGCAAAAATGTAGTTTTTCTTACATTATTAAAGATTATGGAAAGAAACTTTTTTATATATAATAACACGAAAAGTATCATTATAATAAACTTTTTTAATCAAAAAGAAAAATTAAAAACGAACAGAAAAGATTGTTTGTTTTTGATTTTCGCGCAAAGCTAAAGCTACACGAGGGCTATCTGTGCTCGCCGTCCCTAATTTAGCAGTGTAAGACTAGAGGGAAGGCAGCTAGTCATCACCACCCACCGCCAACTCTTGGGTTACACTTTTACCAACGAACAGAGGGATTTATCGACCGTTATAACACCCCAACGGATGAAAGGGCGAGCATGTTTGGTGTGACGGGAATGTGAACGTACGACCCTCGGATTATGAATCGAACGCCCTGAAACCAATTTGAAAAGAACGATAAATATATTTTATTAAATCAAATTAATTAGTTTTTCAGTATATTTTAATATCTGTTATTTATATAAGTATTGTATCTTATTTTTATTGAATTCGTATAAGAATCGTTTGGTTAAAAACTTTGACTTCTTTTAAAACATTAATGTCGTACTTTATTGTAGTGCACCACATAAAATCTTTTAGTTACAATATTTACAGAGACGTAACTAAATATTTATCCTGGTTTTATAATAGAAAATAGAACCATTAATAACATGCTTCAAATGACGTGTCTCAACTTTGAAACAGCTCACACAAACTAATCTATGTATACAGTTCTTGGACTTCTAAAGTTAACAAAAACGACCACTTTACGGTGATTACATTGGCCTCATGTGAATCATTAAGCGAAAAGAATTAATTTTGAAAAAGTCTAGAATATCTTTCAGCTCACGTAATGAATATTTAATTTATATTTGATTACTACAGAATAGGAAATAAAAGTTTCATTTATATTTAAAAAGGTACAACTAGGATTTTATGATAAAGTCCCAAAATTGTAAAACATTCAACATAACTAGTTATGTTATTAAACTCTAAACTGCTTTACTTTTTGTAGCTTTAAGGCAACAACTTCACTGTTGGCACTGTGGTCACATTTTGTTCTCCCAAATTTCAATAAATGAATCAAATATCAAAAATTACGAATAACATCGTACAGTGTAATTTAAAATTATACTGGTGCTTGAAGAAGAAACGTTTCGTACTAAATACACGCGCTCCCAATGGCTGAGGGGTATGTCTACAGACTTATAACGTTAAAAACCTAGTTTCGATACCCGTAGTGGGAACAGCACAGATCAGCCGTTGTAACTTTGTGCTTAATAACAAACAAACTACGTACATGCGTTACTGTTTAACACTATATTATTGCAAAACCACGAAATATATATATTTTTAAACAATTACCTACATTTTATTGTCTATTACAGCTTAACAAAAGCAAGTGATCCCGTTTTACATTACGCTATCGTAACAATCTAAAACGTTTTATTTGTTAATATTATATTGTCTACTGTAACGGAGTTAATATTATCTTTAATATCTTTAATTGTTTAGAAATGTATATTCTAACTTATGTTGTTAAATGTTTATTGCACAAGTTCCGCCTGTATCTAAACCTGTAGAAGATTCTCGACAGTAAGAATCGAGAATATACGTTTTACGAAAGCACTAGCGTATTTTCGGCTATTGTTGTCAGGATAATTTCTGAGAATCTCGCCTAATGAGTTTAAAAGCTAACTATCGTAAGACACGGGGAAACGATAGAATATTGTTGGTCAGTATGCTACAAGTCTCGGAAGCTATAATTGTGGTTAATGCATATTAATTAGAAAACTTTAGAATTTAATCAGGAACGTACATAGATTTCGAACATTAGAAACCGTTCAACTGCGGACGTTAGTATTTCTACGAGGACATTAACTATCTTCGTCGGTAAAGTGTCAGCTAATAAGCGGTGTGAGGCCAGCCAGGAAAGACAGTGTTAACCTAAATGAAGCGTGACAACATCAACTCAGAATTAATTTGCTCGCCGGAAACTGGACCGTCGATAAAATATTCAGTTTTAGACCAGATATAAGACTCAGTATAGTTTGTAAAACTCTTGCGTAATATTCGTAATAACCATTATTATGAATTGTATTAGTGTTTGTATTTTAAAATATATTTGTGTGAAGAGAGAAAATTGTATGTATCAACCATGTTGACAAATGTCACAAATTTGATACACATTAACATTCAATTAACTTCTAAATTCAAGCTCAACTTTTTGGCTTGTTGAAATTGTAATACTTAACGTTATAAATCGGAGTCTCGCCTGGAATAACTGATAATACCTAACATAATTAACTGGAAGATCGTCTGGAGTAAATTATAATTCATAACATTATTAACTGGAAGATCGTCTGGAGTAAATTATAATACATAACATAATTAACTGGAGGATCGTCCGGAATAAATTATAATACCTAACATAATTAACTGGAGGATCGTCCGGAATAAATTATTATACCTAACATAATTAACTGGAGGATCGTCCGGAGTAAATTATAATACATAACAGTACTGAGAATTACTAAAAACAAGTTATACCGTCTTACATTACAACATGGTAATATCTCAAACGTTTCACTTGCTAGATTTTTATTTGCATTATAAGATCAAACAGGCTGTGTGATCCTCTGGGATATTTAATGTTAAAGCTACGGCTCACCTACATTAATTACCAACATTTTAAATAATTCACCATAAGAACGTTGTTTTAATTTAATTGTTATTTAATAAGTAACTAAGTAAATATGTAACTATATTCTAAACAAGAACTATTGTAAGGTGTTACATTACTACATGAGTATTAATTTAACACTATTTACATGATTATTAACCTTACATTATTATTACCCTAACCATATTTACATGTTTACTAATATATCAATATTTACATGATTGTTAACCTTACATTATTATTAACCTAACAATATTTACATTATTATTAACCTAACAATATTTACATTATTATTAACCTAACAATATTTACATTATTATTAACCTAACAATATTTACATGATTATTAACCTAACAATATTTGCATTATTATTAACCTAACAATATTTGCATTATTATTAACCTCACAATATTTACATGATTATTAACCTAACAATATTTACATGATTATTAATCTAACAAAATTTACACAGTTGTGAAGCCATACTAGCACAATGGTAAAAATACTAAAATGGACATACCTCGTCAGAATGAAGAATTTCTAATACACAGTCAAATAGAATTCCTGCTTCTGTTGACCGTCACGCACAATTCCAGGTTTTATGAAAGCTCGGAACTTAACGATTTTCAGCATTCGGCTAGAACTTTGCGGACCTGAACAGTTAAACCATACAATAACAAAGACATATGACAATCACCGTAGAGGTACCTTAAGGACCGGTTTAAAAAACCAGTGCCTAAAATACTATTTACAATCAATAAACCCTTCTCTGACCTGACATACAATAAGCTTTCCGTTGACGACATGGTTGTCTGGAGTTAACCCACCAAGTGATAATAATAGACGACAAATAAATGCTATCCTGAATTGGTGTAACAACAAGAGAGTCATCCCTGAGATCCCCCCCTCGAAAATACAAAACAAAGACACATGCCGAGCCCTTACCAAAATTTACCTCTATCAGTGACATGTTTACAACACCCCATTACTCAAAGACAGATTCACAACACTAGTTTACAAACATAAACAAACAGTAGACATAATAAACATGTTAACTCTCAAGCTACACACTTTGATCAGTGTCCACACGAAACAATATCTCCATTCCACATGCTCATGGCCTCCAAAACACCTTAAAACAACACTTATCAAAAACTGCTCCCAGTCACCACGTGACCCTGATCATGAGAAATTTATATGTAAAAACGGCTCGTTTGGGTTGAGAAAATATTTTACATAGAAGAGCGAACAACGTTTCGACCTTCTTCGGTCATCGTCAGGTTCACAAAGAAAGAGGTAACTGACCGGAAGCTGACCACATGTTTGAAAGGGGTTGTGTAACTGAATGTCGGAATGTAGAGGGCGGTGTTAGATGTTGGAATATATAATTTTATTTATTAATACAGGTATAAAGGCGTTCCTTTATATTGGTTCATTTTGGGTTTAAGTTGTTGTATAAGTAAGGCTTCTTTAATTTTGCGTTTGTTTATCTTTGTTTCTTTATTTAGTATTTGAGTGTTTTCTATGGTTATGTTGTGTTTATTTGACTTGCAGTGTTCGAAATCGTGTGAAGGTGACTTTTTTGTTCTTTGAATCTGGTTTCCATTTTCTACTTGTTTCTCCAATACAGAAGTCGTGGCAGTTATCACATAGTATTTTATAAATAATATTTGTGTGGTGTTTGTCAGTGTAGTTTTTACATAGTATAGACCTCAGTTTTGTGCCTGGTTTTTGAATAAATTTGGTATTAACTGGAATGTCATATTTTGTTACTAATTTTGCCAGATGTTGGTTTTTGTCTGCTGACGTCAGGAATATATGGTATACAGCAGTATATGGTTTCGTGATTTTTTGATTCGTGAAATATAGTTACTTTTGTTGGTTGATTTTGCTTCATGTCTAGGTGTGTGCGTATAATGTTTTCTACGGTTTGTGGAGGAAACTTATTGATGTTGATGAAGTATTGTCTTATTTTGTCTAATTCATCGTTAATTTTATCTGTTGGGCATAGTTTTATGGCTGTGTTTATTTGGTTTCTTAGTATGTTGAGTTTTTATTTTGTTTCATGTGCTGAGTCCCAAGGAATGTATAGTCCAGTATGGGTGATTTTTCGGTGGATTTCTGTTTTGAATTGTGTGTCGGTTCTTGTAATTTTAAGGTTAAGAAATGATATTTGATTGCTTTCTTCCTGTTCACATATGAAGTTAATGTTGGGATGTATAGAGTTAATGTGATTGAAAAAATTAAGTATGTGTTCTGTAGATTTGAATCCCACAACCGTGTCATCTACATACTTGTACCAGTATAGTGGTGGATGTAATGCTGTGTTAATTGCTTGTGTTTCAACGTGTGTCATAAAAATATTGGCTAGAACTGGTGATACTGGATGTCCATACTTAGGCCATTTGTTTGTATATAGTTGTGGTTGTTGAACATGAAGTTTGTCTTTAGTGTGGTGAATTCTATGAGGGTTGCTAATTGGTTGCTGGGAATGTCTATAGATGGGTTAGGGTCTCGGATATAGAGTTCTAAGGCTATCTTGCAGGCTTCAGTGGTTGGAACTTCTGTAAAGAGGGATATAACATCGAAACTGGCCATTAAGGCTTTATGATTAAGTTGATTTAGATTAGTCTTGAAATTAAAAGAGTCTTTAATGAATGAGCTGGCTGATGCTACATATTTGGAGAATGCCCATGCTATGTATTTACCAAGATTGTAATTAAACGATTCATATGTGGACATTATTGGTCGTAATGGACAATCTGGTTTATGAGGTTTGGGGATGCCGTATATTTGTGGTGTGCGTGAGTCGGTTTTACGTAGGTAGGAATAAAGTGTTTGTGAAATTGTGTTGGCTTTTTTCATTTGTAGTAGTAATTTGTTCAGTTGCGTCTCGTGTGTCTTTGTTAGATTTGTGTGTATTGGTTTAAATTTGTTCGTGTCTGATAGGATGTTTTCATTTTTTTTATGTATTCATTCGTGTTCATTATGACTATAGCATTACCTTTATCTGCTTTTAGAATTTTTATGTTTCTGTCTTGTTTCAGGTTTTTAATGGAATTAATGTCTCTTTTTGTAAGATTATTTTTTAGTTTTCGGTTTTGTAAAATTATGTTGATGGTTTTGTGAGAAAATTCTTTGAAAAATCGTATAAGATGTTGTTTTAGAGTTTCTGAGAAATATAAATTTTAAATTTATATAGAAACCCTCATAGAATTCACCACAAACTTCATGTTCAACAACCAAAACTATATACAAACAAATGGCCTAAGCATGGGCAACCCAGTATCACCAGTTCTAGCCAATATTTTTATGACACACGTTGAAACACAAGCAATTAACACAGCATTACATCCACCACTATACTGGTACAGATATGTAGATGACACGGTTCCGGGATTCAAATCTACAGAACACATACTTAATTTTTTTCAATCACATTAACTCTATACATCCCAACATTAACTTCACATGTGAACAGGAAGAAAGCAATCAAATATCATTTCTTAACCTCAAAATTACAAGAACCGACACACAATTCAAAACAGAAATCCACCGAAAAATCACCCTTACTGGACTATAAATTCCTTGGGACTCAGCACATGAAACAAAATAAAAACTCAACATACTAAGAAACCAAATAAACACAGCCATAAAACTATGCCCAACAGATAAAATTAACGATGAATTAGACAAAATAAAACAATACTTCATCAACATCAATAAGTTTCCTTCACAAACCGTAGAAAACATTATACGCACACACCTTGACAGAAAACAAAATCAACCAACCAAAGTAAATATATCTCACGAATCAAAAAATCACGAAACCATATACTGCTGCATACCATATATTCCTGACATCAGCAGACAAATAACCAGCATTTGGCAAAAACTAGTAACAAAATATGACATTCCAGTTAATACCAAATTTATTCAAAAACCAGGCACAAAACTGGGGTCTATACTATGTAAAAATTACACTGACAAACACCACACCAACATTATTTATAAAATACAGTGTAATAACTGCCACGACTTCTATATTGGAGAAACAAGTAGAAAAATGGAAACCAGATTCAAAGAACATAAAAAGTCACCTTCACACGTTTTCGAACACTGCAAGTCAAATAAACACAACATAACCATAGAAAACACTCAAATACTAAATAAAGAAACAAACATAAACAAACGCAAAATTAAAGAAGCCTTACTTATACAACAACTTAAACCCAAAATAAACCAATATAAAGGAACGCCTTTATACCTATATTAATATAATAAAATAAATAAAATTATATATTCAAACATCTAATACCGCCCTCTACATTCCGACACTCAGTTACACAACCCCTTCCTAACATATGGTCAGCTTCCGGTCTGTTACCTCTTTCTTTGTGAACCTAACGATGACCGAAGAAGGTCGAAACGTTGTTCGCTGTATACGTAAAATATTTTCTCAACCCAAACGAGCTGTTTTACATATATATTTCTACAAGTGGGTTTTCTCGACATCACTGATCATGAGAAGTTTGTTCAAAGTTTTTCCTCCTTGTTTTGTTTCTAGTCACATCATCATCCTTGATTATATTATATTATCTTCTCTAAACCAACTGGACTCTTCTCCGTATTTCTCTGTCCCACTCACTCCGTCTGCATACCAATGGATCAAAGTAAAACCAACACACGAAATAAACCATTAAAATCATGAATATAACACTTACACATTTTATAGCGAGCGGAGAGACAGAACATATTAATACACCTGACAACCCTATTTGAGAAATTTTCTTTAAAACTGAATTCCTGCCACGAAATGTTTGATTTTTGTTTCCATCTCTACTGGAGGTACTAACGTTACACCATTAACGATATTTACATACTATCACAGAACTCTAGAAACTACTAGACTGTAAAAGTACTGCACGTGAATGTCGGACAGTTTGATTCGAGTAAGTTCGCTGACCACCAATATGCATTCCAGAAGGTTTCGCTGACTTAATGATCTCTAGGCCAAAGTCACGAGCGTTTCAGAATACTCAATACATTCTACTTGTTCAGGAATATTCTATGAGGATCAGTCACAATAATATGGTTAGGTTTCTCATCAAGTTTATTTGGATTTAAAATTGTGACCAAGTATCGACTTCAGTATTAAAAACAGAAAAACCATTACAGCAATATAATTTGTTACCATCACTACTACGTAACACTAGCACTAAGTAAATCGAGTGTCAAAAATATCTACAAATAAGAATATTTACTTTTTTACCATAAAATCATCATAACATGTGAAAAAAACAACAACGCGATAAAACTAGTGTATTATAACATTCTGTATCAATTTGAACAAAAAATCTATAACGGAATGTTAATGACATCATTAGCAGTTATTGCAAATATGTTGGTTATTCATGGTTATCTTACTATCCGTTTTGTGAAGATTCTCGTTTGATTATGTCGAGTTAGACCGTCTCGTATCGATAGTAGCTTGTAGTTAGATTTTAGTTTATTCGTTTATGTACATCAATAATAATATGTAGTTGGATTGTAGCTTATTGGTTTATATACATCACCAGTTGACTGTAGTTGGATTGTAGGTTATTGGTTTATATACATCAATAGTTATGTGTAGTTGGATTGTAGCTTATTGGTTTATATACATCAATAGTAATGTGTAGTTGGATTGTAGCTTATTGGTTTATATACATCAATAGTAATGTGTAGTTGGATTGTAGCTTATTGGTTTATATACATCAACAGTTGACTGTAGTTGGATTGCAGCTAATTGGTTTATATACATCAATAGTATACTGTAGTTGGATTGTAGCTTATTGGTTTATATACATCAACAGTAGACTGTAGTTGGATTGTAGCTTATTGGTTTATATACATCAATAGTAGCCTGTGGTTGGATTGTAGCTTATTGGTTTATATACATCAATAGTAATGTGTAGTTGGATTGTAGGTTATTGGTTTATATACATCAATAGTAGCCTGTGGTTGGATTGTAGCTTATTGGTTTATATACATCAATAGTAATGTGTAGTTGGATTGTAGCTTATTGGTTTATATACATCAATAGTAGCCTGTGGTTGGATTGTAGCTTATTGGTTTATAAGGATCAGTAAACAATTACGGTAGCGAATAAAAAAATTGAAACTATTTCGAAAGATGCTTGTTTCGACTGATATCCAGAAATATATGTTGGTGAAATAAAGAAACCTATATACTTTTAGAATCAAAGTAAAAATGGTAAATTTTGAATTCAAAGATTTCTTATCCATAATGAATCAAAATGTTAGTAAATAATGACAACTAATTTCATTCATGTAAAACATGACCGTTAGTGACATTCATGTAAAACATGACCTGTTTTTTTGTATGTTTGTTTGTCTTAATTTCGCGCAAAGTTACACGAGAGACACCTGCGCTAGCCGTCCTTAATTTAGCAGTGTAAGACTGGAGGGAAGGCAGCTAGTCATCATCACCCATCGCCAACTCTTGGATTATTATTTTACCAACGAATAGTGGGATTGGTCGTTATATTATAACGCACCCATGGCTGAAAGAGAAAGTATGTTTGGTATGACAGGGATTTGAACCCACGACCATAAGATTACTAGTGAACTAACTGCCTTAAGCACCTGGCCATGCCTGGCCTAACATGACTGGTAGTGATATTCAAGTAAAACATGACCTAATAGTGACATCCAAGTATATCTTAATCGTTATTCGTTCAGCCTAAGGAACAAGAATCCAATTCAACACAGAGATCGTTTCTCATATTATTATACCACTTACAACAGTATCAAAACACGACAGTTAGAGTCAAGGGCCTTACGATGTTGGTGTTAAGTCCATCATAGTTACACCGGAGGGACAAAAGGAACTGATTAAAACAAATACTATACAACTGGTCATTCATACCCTAAGGACTTGCTGGGCCGAGTTTCGTTTTAGTTTGAAGTATCTTATTTCTGGCAGCCCTGTGGGTGTATATGTAATTTTCCTTAGCAAGATAAGACAGGAACACTCTCTAACGGCTGTAGCATGGTACACTTGAGACACCTTTTATGTCTTTTACACTTTACAAAGTTTCTCGATCGCCGTTTCCCTCGCTTAGTCACGAGTACTTGACAACCACAGCTCGTGCAACTGGCACGCGAACGTAATTTCAATTAGCAGAGTTGGTAGAATCTCTCGGAAAATGTCTTTAAAAATTCACTCGGAAATAAAAACTGACAGAGACACTTCAGCTTTCAAATTCCAATTATCATGTCCTTTCAAGGTCACATAACATATCTGTTCTAATAGACTAGTCTTCGTAGGACGATTACTTTTCTAAATTGTTATGGGTTACATGAAACAGTACAAGGTCAGGCTATTTTGTAATTACATCAAACAGTACAAGGTCAGGCTGTTTTGCGTATGTAAGTTAACGTTTATATGCTTAAAACTTCTCGATGGATTTCTGTGCCGTTACAATTTTTTGAAGTGATAAACTAGAAGGAAAACAGCGAGTCAGTAATACTCATCACTAATCGTAAGGCTACTCTTTTTACCAACGAATACTATGGTTGACTGTCGTAATATAATGTCCTCATGGCTGAAATGGCAAACATGTTCGATAACGGGTTTCGATCCCGGGACTCAGAAAATACCAGTTAAGTACCCTTATTACGAAGCCACAAATGAGTTGAATGTTCTTCGTATGAGTGGGGTGGATATTAATAGTATAATTCGTTAATATAATTTAACTGTCAATATAAAGGTACAAAAGTAATGAATATGTTAAAACAAAGAGACTACAGTGATAAAACCTTGATGTTATTGTTGGTAGATCGACATTATGAAAACTTTGATGTTATTGTTGGTATTTAGATATTACATTCATTTATCAAAAATTATCTTAACTGATTTGGAAATAACATGTTAATGGATTGTCAACAATTTCAAGATACCAATAAAACAAAGTAGAGTGTACTTTTATCATTTTCACTTTAATTAAAATGTTATGTTGCGAAACCATGAACGACAGCAGCGTATATAACTGATTATTAAGATTTGTGGGAATTATTAGATGGCTTTATTTAATCAACTGTTACTGTAGGGGTTTGATGACCTTTTTTCGTAATTACACTGTTGTAACATACCATTATTTTGTTTTGGTTTCTTGCGCAACATTGTCCAGTAGTCTAACCGTGCTCTGCCCATCGCATGGAATCGAACTCCGGATTCAAGTGCTATCAATAAACATATTATAAACTTAGAAAAGGATCCAGTTCCCAACAATATTTTTTTTTAAATAATAGGTCATTAATAAATAAATCTATATGAGAATATTTGATTCACAGGTCAATTCAATGTTTTAATATGTAATAAATATTGGACGTTCAAAAGGTCGTACCGAAGAACTCCCCCCCCTTTGTTTAACGAGGGGAATCACAAAGAACATCCTAAGGGTCAAGAGTTCACATAATGAAGTTCAAAAGTTAGTGACACACATTGATAAAAATACAAAACTTTGTTAGCTGTTCACTGAAAAACTAACAAAGAAAACAGGTGGGAAACAAAACTACCTAGATAGCATTCAGGAGAGACTTACCTGAATAAAATTACTCGATTGAATATTTTCAGTAAAGAACTCTGAAGTAAGGTAGTTTAACTAACAAAATGCTATACAATGTGATCTATCTTGGAAGTATTTCATAACAGTTTATCTCTCTCAACGTTAAAAATCGAGTTCAGACATCCGTGATTGGTACAGCACAAATAGCTAGATCTGTAGCTTTGTGCATGATAAAAAAGTAAACAGAAACCTTAGTTGGACAGCAGTAAAATGTAGTAATATTAGTTTTATTGACTTTACAAAATTCGTATTAATCTATTTCTGGCACATTTCCAGGTGGTAAGGGTGCTTGAGTCGTAATCTGAGGGTCGAGAATTAGAATCATCTTAACTTCAAACATGCTCGCCCTTTCAGCCGTGTGAGCATTATAATGTGACGATCAATCCCACTATTTGTTGGTAAAAAGAGTTGGCGGTGGGTGGTGATGACTAGCTGCCTTCCCTCTAGTCTTACTCTGCTAAACTAGGGATGGCTTGCACAGATAGTCCTTGTGCAGCTTTGTACGAAATTCAAAAACGAACAAACAAACAACCCTTTTCCGTAATATTTAAAATTTTATTACGTGATTATACTGTGTGTACTTTTCTTACAGCAAAGTCACTTGGGGCTATCTGCTAAGTCCACCAAGGGGAATTGAATCCCTGATTTCAGCGTTGTAAGTCTGCATACTTACCGCTAGGGATGCGTCATTATAGTGCTACGTCATTTTATTTTCTTTAACATGTAATCTCATTAGTTCCTGGCTCATTTCGTGTTTATCTCACTATGGACTTACTTCCCTTGTCCGGATATCTCCTTTCGATTCATTTTAACTTCGTTATTTTATCAACTGCCTATAATCTGATTCCATCACATATCATATTTCACTAATGTTTTACCCAGTGGTGTTCCACGTTTCGTTTGTATCACGTGCACTATTCGAGTTATAGCGACACTTAAAATACATATTTGTATAGTTTAATATTTCTAAATTATTTCATTTAACTCTAAATAAAACTATATTATGTTGAATATACTTAGGTAGAGACAAGAAATACACTATGCCACTGCAAGTGGTGATAAGTTTGAAGTCATCCGTGAAAGAGAACAATCAGGGGAAGATTTATCGTCTATCGATCTAGCGGATGCTTAAGAGTGTTGTGCAACAAGGGAAAGTGAAAACTTACTAGATATAGTAAAATATACAAACATTTTGATAAGATGTTACACAGTAGCTCCATAAACAATAATATCACTCAAAGTAATAGAAGAGGCAGTCATCTCTTATGTAGATTTATTACATTAGTTTATTACGTATAAAAAATGCAAGTGACAATTTCGGCATTCAATAGGCATAAAAACTTGAAGGATTTCTATATCATCAAAATAACTTTGATAACTAACCGTTCAACTTCACACCTAACTATCCTGTAACCTAAAACTTTACCAACCATTAAGTTATTTTCACAACAAATACACTTTCGATTTTCCTTACTTCGTTAATAAATCCTCTATGATTTTTCTAACGATGGGAGGGCTGAACATAACTGTTTAAATAAACATGTTTACTTAGTTACCCAACTGTAGCCTAGGAAGAGTTACAGGTTTACGATTATTGGATAATAATACTTATTGCTCGTGAAAACAGCGCGGGCTGTAATTGAAATGACTTACTACATATACCGATGATTTACGTACTTGGAACAAATATTATTATCACCTTCATATTGACTAAGGTTGAATTATTAAATATGTTTTTGAAAATGTATAAACGTATCACTGTATTCTTCTGGCATTCTAAAATATAGACAGGTTTTTCAATCTTAGAGCAATTTAACGTTGTATTATAAAAATACATGCACACTTGCTTAAAAACATTGCTTTCAAGAAGAGGCAAAAAGGCCTTCTGTGGTACAGCGTTAAGTCTTCAAATTTACAATGATACAGTCACGAATTCAATTCCGCACTGTGGATACAGTAAATAACCCAAAGTCGCCTTGTTTTAAGAAAAGCACACATTTACCCAATATGTTGGTAAATATTGGTTACTAAATCATACAAACTCTAAAGAACACAAGTTTAAAACATTTCTATTAAGAAAACATGAGAAACTATAACTTTACATTAAACTAACTAGATATACCGTGTATTATTCATAATAGAAACGATGGTAGACCTAACTAGATAAACCGTGTGTTATTCATAATAGAAACGATGTTAGACCTAACTCGATATACCGTGTATTATTCATAATAAAAACGATGTTAGTTTGTTTGTTTGTTTTGGAATTTCGCACAAAGCTACTCGAGGGCTATCTGTGCTCTAATTTAGCAGTGTAAGACTAGAGGGAAGGCAGTTAGTCAGCACCACCCACCGCCAACTCTTGGGCTACTCTTTTACCAACGAATAGTGGGATTGACCGTCACATTATACACCCCACGGCTGGGAGGGCGAGCATGTTTAGCGCGACGCGGGCGCGAATCCGCGACCCTCGGATTACGAGTCGCACGCCTTACGCACTTGGCCATGCCAGGCCCTAAACGATGTTAGACCTAACTAGATATACCGTGTATTATTCATAATAGAAACGATGTTAGACCTAACTAGATATGCCGTGTATTATTCATAATAGAAACGATATTAGACCTAACTAGATATACCGTGTATTATTCATAATAGAAACGATGTTAGTCCTAACTAGATATACCGTGTATTATTCATAATAGAAACGATGTTAGACCTAACTAGATATACCGTGTATTATTCATAATAGAAACGATGTTAGACCTAACTAGATATACCGTGTATTATTCATAATAGAAACGATGTTAGACCTAACTAGATATATCGTGCATTATTCACTTGCAAGATTCAACTTGTGAACAAATGTAGAAAGATGAAATATTTGGGTTAGTCAATCTTTACTTCCGTGTTCTCTGCATTTTTTGATTTTGTAACTTACGGGTGTGGCACGTTTTAACTAAGTGTAGTGTAGATGAAGTTAAACATCCCAGACTCCAACAGTTTGTAACTTACCAGTGTGGTACGTTTTGACTAAGTTTAGATGAAGTTAAACATCCCATACTCTAACAGTTTATAAGTTACCTGTGTGGCACATTTTGACTAAGTTTAGATGAAGTTAAACATCCCAAACTCCACAGTTTGTAACTTACTCGTGTGGCACGTTTTAACTAAGTGTAGTGTAGATAAAGTTAAACATCCAAGACACTACAGTTTGTAAGTTACCTGTGTGGCACGTTTTGACTAAGTTTAGATGAAGTTAAACATCCCAGACTCCAACAGTTTGTAAGTTACCTGTGTGGCACGTTTTGACTAAGTTTAGATGAAGTTAAACATCCCAGACTCCACAGTTTGTAAGTTACCTGTGTGGCACGTTTTGACTAAGTTTAGATGAAGTTAAACATCCCAGACTCCACAGTTTGTAAGTTACCAGTGTGGCACATTTTGATTAAGTTTAGATAAAGTTAAACATCCCAGACTCCACAGTTTGTAAGTTACCTGTGTGGCACATTTTGATTAAGTTTAGATAAAGTTAAACATCCCAGACTCCACAGTTTGTAAGTTACCTGTGTGGCACGTTTTGATCAAGTTTAGTTGAAGTGAAACATCCAAGACACTACAGTTTGTAAGTTACCTGTGTGGCACATTTTGACTAAGTTTAGATGAAGTTAAACATCCCAGACTCCACAGTTTGTAAGTTACCAGTGTGGCACTGTTTGATTAAGTTTAGATGAAGTTAAACATCCCAGACTCCACAGTTTGTAAGTTACCTGTGTGGCACATTTTGATTAAGTTTAGATAAAGTTAAACATCCAAGACACTACAGTTTGTAAGTTACCTGTGTGGCACATTTTGACTAAGTTTAGATAAAGTTAAACATCCCAGACTCCACAGTTTGTAAGTTACCAGTGTGGCACTGTTTGATTAAGTTTAGATGAAGTTAAACATCCCAGACTCCACAGTTTGTAAGTTACCTGTGTGGCACGTTTTGATCAAGTTTAGATGAAGTTAAACATCCCAGACTCCACAGTTTGTAAGTTACCTGTGTGGCACATTTTGATTAAGTTTAGATGAAGTTAAACATCCCATACTCTAACAGTTTGTAAGTTACCAGTGTGGCACATTTTGATTAAGTTTAGATACACCAGAGTACTAAATATTACTAATAATATCATTATAATTAATATGCCAATCGCCAGATATGTACTTGTATTAAGTTTAATTACCTTGTAGCGTTTGGTAGTAACTTTATGTGCATTATTTTATGGCATTTAAAAAAAATATTCGATTCAACATGAGTCAGTACAGCAGTTTTAATATCAGACATTAGATGGTTAACCATTTTATAATTAATTGATTATGAAATTGACTCAGTATTCATTAGTTTTGTGATGTTACTTATCGAAACATATTAATATAAGTGATGAGAGGTTTTGCCAGTCTCTCGCTTTTATGAACGTGTTTGTGTTGAGAGGTTTTGCCAGTCTCTCGCTGTTATAGACGTGTTTGTGTTGAGAGGTTTTTACCAGTCTCTCGCTTTTATGAACGTGTTTGTGTTGAGAGGTTTTTACCAGTCTCTCGCTGTTATAGACGTGTTTGTGTTGAGAGGTTTTGCCAGTCTCTCGCTGTTATAAACGTGTTTGTGTTGAGAGGTTTTTGCCAGTCTCTCGCTGCTGTAGACGTGTTTGTGTTGAGAGGTTTTTACCAGTCTCTCGCTTTTATGAACGTGTTTGTGTTGAGAGGTTTTTACCAGTCTCTCGCTGTTATAGACGTGTTTGTGTTGAGAGGTTTTTACCAGTCTCTCGCTTTTATGAACGTGTTAGTGTTGAGAGGTTTTTACCAGTCTCTCGCTGTTATAGACGTGTTTGTGTTGAGAGGTTTTTGCCAGTCTCTCGCTGTTATAAACGTGTTTGTGTTGAGAGGTTTTTGCCAGTCTCTCGCTGGTATAGACGTGTTTGTGTTGAGAGGTTTTTACCAGTCTCTCGCTGTTATAGACGTGTTTGTGTTGAGAGGTTTTTACCAGTCTCTCGCTTTTATAAACGTGTTTGTGATGAGAGGTTTTGCCAGTCTCTCGCTGTTATAGACGTGTTTGTGTTGAGAGGTTTTTGCCAGTCTCTCGCTGGTATAGACGTGTTTGTGTTGAGAGGATTTTACCAGTCTCTCGCTGTTATAGACGTGTTTGTGTTGAGAGGTTTTTACCAGTCTCTCGCTTTTATAAACTTGTTTGTGATGAGAGGTTTTTGCCAGTCTCTCGCTGGTATAGACGTGTTTGTGTTGAGAGGTTTTTACCAGTCTCTCACTGTTATAGACGTGTTTGTGTTGAGAGGTTTTTGCCAGTCTCTCGCTTTTATAAACGTGTTTGTGTTGAGAGGTTTTTGCCAGTATCTCGCTGGTATAGACGTGTTTGTGTTGAGAGGATTGTGCCAGTCTCTAACTGTTATAGACGTGTTTGTGTTGAGAGGATTGTGCCAGTCTCTAACTGTTATAGACGTGTTTGTGTTTCTAGATGTGAATATTCTCTTCAATTTAACACATTCTGAAGACATCTGGAATTTTTCTATAGTTATTAAAACCGTAAATAAGGAAGATGTTTGAATAACTTTTCATAGTCATGATTTTTATATTTCTTATTACTTTGAAAGCTGTATTTTATTTTTCTGGACACAAATCTCATATGTCTAACGACATAAGTATTAAAGGATATCCTACCTGCATAGTTTTCATATAATAACGTTCATTCTAACAACTAACTGTTTACTACTTTAAACGTTCACAAATGTTCCAGTATTCGGAATGACTGTGTGTAAAATTGAACGATCATCCAGTGATTAGTAAGAAATGACATATATATCTGGGGTTAGGTTAGAAGAGGTGTCTGGGTAGTCTGTATATATTACTTATAATATTCAGTTAACTATCTAGATATGAACACTATTTATCAACTTAATTTACTAAAGTTATGCCGTATGACAGTATGTAGGTGTTTATATTGATTTGTATTCAATGACATATATATATATGGAATTCGTGTTATACAATATCATACAAAATAACTTTCCCAGAATATTTAATACAATATCTGAACTTTAAGGGTTCGTAATTAGTGTTAATGTTTTACGTTTTTGTGTATTGAACAACACAACAGCACAAAGACACGACGTCTAGTGTTTCTTTCACTCTTTACATTTAAAGTAACGTTATGTAAACCATGGTTATACACTTGCAGAGCTGAGAATAGAAAGCTGAATACCAACGTTCTTCACACATGTTCTATGTGCATTAAACCACGTTCTTCACACATGTTCTGTGTGTATTAAACCACGTTCTTTACACGTGTTCTGTGTGTATTAAACCATGTTCTTCACACGTGTTCTATGTGTATTAAACCATGTTATTTACACATGTTCTGTGTGTATTAAACCACGTTCTTCACACATGTTCTGTGTGTATTAAACCACGTTCTTCACACGTGTTCTGTGTGTATTAAACCACATTCTTCACACATGTTCTGTGTGTATTAAACCACGTTCTTTACACGTGTTCTGTGTGTATTAAACCATGTTCTTCACACGTGTTCTATGTGTATTAAACCATGTTATTTACACATGTTCTGTGTGTATTAAACCACATTCTTCACACATGTTCTGTGTGTATTAAACCACGTTCTTTACACGTGTTCTGTGTGTATTAAACCATGTTCTTCACACGTGTTCTATGTGTATTAAACCATGTTATTTACACATGTTCTGTGTGTATTAAACCACGTTCTTCACACATGTTCTGTGTGTATTAAACCACGTTCTTCACACATGGTGTGTGTATATTGAGGCATACCGATCCGGTAACTATTTAATAACCAGGGAACTTTATTTCCGTGACAAATGAGTTGACCGACCTAAACCAAAACTGGCATACTAACTTAGTAATCAAAACTAATTCTTATTAAACTTTTTCATACATTCAAAAATTTCCATATTTCATAAAATTACACGTATATCGTTAATAAAGTAACCATAGTAAACGGTTTGTTTGAGCAACAACAAACTTTTACAAGACGTAGGAAGATTGCAAATGGAACGATCAACATTTTGGTTCCTATCACATAACCAGTAGTAATATGTCCAGGTAAGCTGTTGCTGCTGTTTAAATTACCTGTTCTTTTCTGACTCACAAGATGTAACTAGGATTAAAATATCCGCTTAAGCCTAAGTTAAAGAAATATTTGATAATTAAAACACTTTAGGACAGTTCTTATTTCCTTATCTATAACATAACATACACTGCTGGCCAAAATCGTAAGACCAAAAAACATAAAGAAAGATATGCATTTTGCGTTGTTAGACTCAACCACTTATTTGAGTAGAGCTTCGAAAGATGAAAATAAGAAAAGGGAAAATAAAAATAAAAAAACTTTTTAGCATTTAATAGGGAAAATGTGAACATTGTAAAATTAGCCTAAATACTAGGTGGTCAAAAGTTTAAGACCATACCAAAAAGAAGTTCTAAACAGGGTAGGAAATGCCCAACAAGAGGTCTCAGTAGTGAGTTGCACGGCCGTCATTACGAATAATTTCAAACATTCACTTTGACATGGTCTATATAAACATTTGTTATTCCAAGTAGTGAAGATGGCTTAACGAAGATTATGCATTGTTTAAAATGGACGTCCATTTCTATAGACTTCCCTTGTCATCCACTCCCAAACATTTTCAGTGGGGTTTAGTTCGGGCGAACACGCTGGATGGTCCAAAAGAATCACGTTATTCGCCATGAAAAAGTCCTTTGACCTGCTAAAAAATCCAGTTATTTCCACACAAGCAAGGTCCTTCAGTCAATAAGGATCTAACATACCAATATAGCCAGCCACTGTTTGACGCCCCTGTATAACCTGAAGTGTCATTGTTCCCTGGAAGGAGAAAGCACCCAAGATCATGATGGAACCTCCTCCACTGTGTCGTGTAGAAAATGTGTCCTGTGGGATATCCTTATCGTGTCAGTAACGTTGAAAGCCATCTGTACCATCCATATTAATTTTTTTCTCATCAGCGAACGAAACCTTCTTCCACTTTTCTACGTCCCATGTTTGGTGCTTCTCAGCAAAGTTTAACCGAGCTGTTTCGTTGTGTGGAAGGAGACGTGGCCTTTGAAGACGTTTACATTTTTAATACCTTTCTCTCCTAAATGATCTCTTATTGTTCTTGAGCTGTATTCTGCGTCCGTAAGGGCCTTAATCTGGTTCAACGATCGGCTGGTGTCTTGCCGGACAACCCGTTGAATCCTCCTGTTCAACCCCGGCAAAATTTTCTTGGGCCGACCAGTTGAAATTCTCGTTCCGTATCCCTCAGGTTGTTTTAAGAAATTTACAACAGCAGTTTTACTACGCCCAATCTCACCAGCGATGGCACGTTGAGAGAGACCTTGGTTTTGCAGCTCGACAATTCTGCCACGTTCGAACTCTGTCAACTTTTTAGCCTTTGCCATGTTTTTACCCAATTTAACACAGAAGATGTCAATGGGAGATGGTGACAACAGTAATGCTTGAACACAAATGACTAAATTTCGTTACGTGTTTACCGATTAATGCTTTGTTTGAGTGTGGTCTTAAACTTTCGACCAGCTAGTATTTAGGGTAATTTCATAGTGTTCACATTTTCCCTATTAAATACTAAGCCCCCCAGTGGCTCAGCGGTATGTGGTGGGCAGAGCACAGATAGCCCCTTGTGTAGCTTTGTGCTTAATTGAAACCCAAAACCAATTAAATACTAAAAACGTTATTTTAATTTTCCCTTTTCTTATTTTCATATTTTGAAGCTCTACTCAAATAAGTGGTTGAGTCTAACAATGAAAATGCATATATTTTCTTTATATTCATTGGCCTTAAGATTTTGGCCAACAGTGTATATTATTAAATTTATAGTACCAAATATAAACAGTACAACTCTTTACAACGTCTCTACTGTATAACGGACTGCTTTGAACAAGAAGTGAAACAATTATATTACATCTACTATTTAAGTGCTGACATGAATGTAGCAGAATAAGATATTTGATTTATCATGCTATAACAACATCTCATTTGTTTGTAGATATATTATTCCTAAAAGCTATTTTGTAAATAAAACAGTAGTCCGGTTTGAACGCTATAAAAATGGACCTTGTATGACAAATGAAGTGATAAGTATACCAAACTTTTGTATTTTAGTGTTACTGACGTACTTAGGAAAGAAAACAAAAGTTGGCATTCTCTTTGTTTGTTTTTATGTGTATAATATAATTGTCTTTATTTAGAATGTTTCTGTGGGAAAGTTTGGTATATTGTATTAAGTTTTAACAATCGAATGAGCTATTAAAACGTAAGCTGTGTGTCTGTTCCAGAACTTCACACAAACATACACAAGGTCTATTTGCAAATAATCGTCTCTAAAATTTAACAATTTTACTACGTATACACACTTCTCTCATTAGCATTGTAAGCCCGAGTTACAATACCCGTGCTTTACTTCAAAACAAACAAACTTATAACCTACCCACCCCTAGCAAAGTACGTTTTTTGTGACAGTATGTCGCGTCAGGAGACGCTAGCCAGACCTAGCGATGTGAGATAAAGTTTAAAAATAAATCTCGAAATGAAGACCATCTCATAAATAATGTCCGAAAATGTAATACAAAAAGTTCATCATCATTTCTGTCCTTGTAGAAAGTTTTAATGAGTAAAATATGTAGTAGGACATGTATAAAAATGTTCAGACAAATAAAAGAAACTAACCCAACTCCACTTTTTTTCGAAAGTTAATCAAATAAACCCTCATAAAGATGGATGTGTCTGAGGAGCACATTAGTCATATAATGTTTTATGAGTTTAAAGAAGCAAATAGTGCAGCAGAAACTACACAAAACATTCAAGGTGTTTATGGTGCAGAGTCTCTCAATGAAAGAAAATGTTGAAGGTGGTTTCAGAAGTTTAGATCAGGTGACTACAGCTTAAGTGATGCGCCACATTCAGGTCATCCTGTTGAGTTTAATGATGACTTGTTACTGGCTGCACTTGATGAATATTGTGCTGTAATAGTTGAAGAACTAGCACAAAAGCTTAATTTAACCCATTCAACAGTTCATAATCATTTGCAACAGCTTGAAAAGGTGTCAAAACTTTGAAAATGGGTCCCTCATAATTTGATAAAAGCCAACCTTAGAGTAAGAGTGTAAATTTGCACTTCTCTGCACTCTTGTGTACATAACTCACCTTTCTTGGACAGGTTAGTGACTGGAGATAAAAAATGGATGTATTATAAAAATGTTAAGCGTCACAGACGATGGCTCAGTACAGGTAACCTGGGTAAAGCACAGTCCAAAATGGACCTCCACCCTAGGAAAGTCTTGTTAAGCATTTGTAGGATATCGTTGGTGTGATCCACTTTGAGTTGCTGCCACTCAATGAAACGATTACATCAGAATTCTATTGTCAACACTTAGGGCGCTTCAATGTTGCACTGAAAGAAAGGAGATTTGCTTTGATCAATCGTAATGGTGTGTCACACGAGGATGATGCATGACTCCATACAGCAAGAATCACATCCGCCAAAATTGAAGAACTAGACTGGAAAAAAAAAACATCCATATCCTCCTTATTATCCAGACCTTTCGCCATCTGATTATCATTTATTCCAAAGCTTACAGAATTATCTTGATAGAAAACAGCTTGAAGATATCAAAACTACCCTCTCTACATTCTTTTCCTCCAAACCCCAAGAAATTTATAGAAGTGACATTCAGAAGCTTGTGAACCGTTGGTAGGAAGTAATTAATAGTAATAAAACACACATTATTGTTTAAATAACATTAAAACCATTTGAAATCCTTTCTCTTTTTCTAAACCTAATATCGGACTTGATATTAGGAATGACTTGATAAAATGTGAAAGGAAAAAAAAGCATATAAAACTATTTTGTAACATATAATTTTATTGTTTGTTTAATGTTATTACAAATTAAAAACATATAAAACTATTTTGTAACGTACAATTTTAATGTTTGTTCAATGTTATTATAAACTAAAACATATAAAACTATTTTGCAACGTATAATTTTAGTGTTTGTTTACCGTTGTTATCAATTAAATTTAGGTTTGAAAACATGAAAGTTGGGCGAATATTTCAGTTAAGAAACTATAATCAGTTTATCATATAATAAATACCCATGTCGATAATAATCTATTTCAATGCAACGTTTCGTCTTTAACAGTGAAGCATGTTCACTTACAACATTCAACTAGCTGTTTTGTATCTCTATATACGTTCTATAATTGAGTGGGTACCCCTTTAAAAAGAAAGTAGTGTAAAATATATCTTATGCTTGAAGTATATATTAATGGATATGTTCTCATGCATATACATATCATACCAAAAACGTGGAAGAGATATGGCTGGATGTTAAGCCTATTTTAAGAAGAAATCCTACATACGAGATGGAAGCAAGATGGCGTCATTAAAGTCTCTGCACTCGTTAGAGGGGAAGGGACTTTTTATCAAGTTCACAAGGTTCGATTAAGTATACGTGTGACTAATCATACTGTTTTTAATGTAAAACCGTAAGATATTAAATTATAGTAAAATTCTTACTTTATTACTTTAAAAACTAATGAGCTGTAATTTATAATATTAAGAACAAAATAATTAATTCAGAATATTGTAATGTAACCAAATATGATGCAAATTAGTGTTGTAATTAACATGTAAATTATAAAGGTATAATTAGTGATGAGTTATTCATATCACGGTCTCTTGTGGCAATTTACAGAACTATCGAGATATCCCATTCCAGTGACTTCCAAAGATTAAAAAATTGGCCTCGTATTTTTACAACCATAGACCCGCGTTCCATCTGTACTTGTTACTTCGGAAGAATACTGAATTTACAGAAATTAGGAACATCTATGAATTAACCCTGATTGAATGTCACGTCTGCAGTTAATACAACACTGTGTTTAATTTTCGCATACGATTTAATTTTGTATAAAAATGCTCTAATAAATTGCTCATACATAAAAACCTTACACCTGGCAAAGACGAACTGCAAATAGTGAACGGTTAGAAAGAAAGTTTATCTATTAGAGGATCATTTGTGTTTTGTTTTTGAGATAATTAAAAAAACAAAGTGAGATAACTAGTTTTAGAACTGACAATGTAGACCCAAAACTACTTTTGGTGTCCTGTTTTTCCATGAAACTTCTACACTAATAGTAACAGTGACTTCATTCAGAGTCAACTAACCGAACAGTAAGAAAAAATATAATTTTACTTTATATTATCATGTTAAAAAACAAAGTCTAACTTATGAATTAAAAACTTAAAGAATGTTAAAAAGGTCACTGGCCTGATGATTAGGACATTCGGTTCGCAAGTCGCGGATTACGAGTTTGAATCCCGTCATTGAACATGTCTTTTCAGCCATAAGGACGGTATAATGTGCAATACATCCCACTATTTTTTGTTAAAGTTTTTGTTTGCAATTCTGAGCTTGTTCTAATGTCTTCCCTCAGTCTCGATGACAGTCCTGATAAACTTAACTGTGTGTCATATACTGTCATTAACTGTGTATCATATACTGTCACTAACTGTGTATCATATACTGTCATTAACTGTGTATCATATACTGTCACTAACTGTGTGTCATATACTGTCACTAACTGTGTGTCATATACTGTCATTAATGTGTGTCATATATTATCATTAAATGTGTATCATACACTGTCATTAACTGTGTGTCATACACTGTCATGAACTGTGTATCATATACTGTCACTAACTGTGTGTCATACACTGTCATTAACTGTGTGCCATACATTATCATGAACTGTGTATCATATACTGTCGCTAACTGTGTATCATATACTGTCACTAACTGTGTGCCATATACTGTCACTAACTGTGAATCATATACTGTCATTAACTGTGTATCATATACTGTCACTAACTGTGTATCATATACTGTCACTAACTGTGTGTCATATACTGTCACTAACTGTGTGTCATATACTCTCACTAACTGTGTGTCATATACTCTCACTAACTGTGTGTCATATACTGTCATTAACTGTGTATCATATACTGTCATTAACTGTGTGTCATATACTGTCACTAACTGTGTGTCATATACTGTCATTAATGTGTGTCATATACTGTCATGAACTGTGTGTCATATACTGTCATTAACTATGTGTCATATACTGTGATCAACTGTGTGTCATATACTGTCATAATTATGTGTCATATACAGTCATTAACTGTGTGGCATATACCGTCATTAACTGTGTGGCATATACTGATATTAACTATGTGTCATATACTATCATTAACTATGTGTCATATACTGCCATTAGGAGTTGAACTAAGATATATAAACTTATTTTGCAATCTTCCTGTGAAACTGTGCGTTAAATGTTTAACTGCAATCTTTCTGTGAAACTGTGCGTTAAATGTTTGACTGCAATATTTCTGTGAAACTGTGCGTTAAATGTTTGACTGCAATCTTTCTGTGAAACTGTGCGTTAAATGCTTGACTGCAATCTTTCTGTGAAGCTGTGCTTTAAATGTTTGACTGCAATCTTTATATCAAACTGTACGTTAAATGTTTGACTGCAATTTTTCTGTGAAACTGTGCGTTAAATGTTTGACTGCAATCTTTCTGTGAAACTGTGCGTTAAATGTTTGACTGCAGTCTTCCTGTACAAAGATATGTTGCTGTAAATATCGATTTTCTACTTTTCAAACTAGATAACTTTTACTAAAATACAAGTTCCACTTTTTGCCAGTTTTCTACTATTAAACCAATGAATATATAAGTTCCAGAATCGATACATTGCTATGAAAAACCGTTGATTGTTTTGTAATTTGAAATAGAAAACACTTTGTCAGAAAGGCGATTCTACGAAACGTTAGGCGAAACACCTTGTGTATGTTAGCTATGACAACGTCAACCTAGAGATGTACCTTGTGTATGTTAGCTATGACAACGTTAACCTAGAGATCGACCTTGTGTATGTTAGCTATGACAACGTCAACCAAGAGATCGACCTTGTGTATGTTAGCTATGACAACGTCAACCTAGAGATCGACCTTATGTATGTTAGCTATGACAACGTCAACCTAGAGATGTACTTTGTGTATGTTAGCTATGACAACGTCAACCTAGAGATTGGCCTTGTGTTTGTTAGCTATGACAACGTCAATTTTGTACGTGTTAAGTTTGGTGAATGTGACACACTGTGAACTTCATTAAATCAAATGTTAAGTGTTCACGTGTTGAGACTTTCAGACAACATTTAACAGAAATTCCTGTTTTTATAAAACTGAAAACATAGTCTCATTTCTTCGTCCTCGTGTTATTGTTTTTCGTCGTGTTTTTATGTGACAATAAATTCTACTATTCGTTGGTGAGAGAGTAGCTCAGGAGATGGCAGTTGGTAGTGATGACTAGTTGACTTCCCTCTAGTCTGTAAGAGAGTAGCTCAAGAGATGGCAGTTGGTAGTGATGACTAGCTGATTTTCCTCTAGTCTGTAAGAGAGTAGTTCAAGAGATGGCAGTTGGTAGTGATGACTAGTTGACTTCCCTCTCGTCTGTAAGAGAGTAGCTCAAGAGATGGCAGTTGGTAGTGATGACTAGCTGATTTTCCTCTAGCCTGTAAGAGAGTAGTTCAAGAGATGGCAGTTGGTAGTGATGACTAGCTGACTTCCATCTTGTCTGTAAGAGAGTAGCTCAAGAGATGGCAGTTGGTAGTGATGACTAGCTGACTTCCCTCTAGTCTGTAAGAGAGTAGCTCAAGAGATGGCAGTTGGTAGTGATGACTAGCTGATTTTCCTCTAGTCTGTAAGAGAGTAGCTCAAGAGATGGCAGTTGGTAGTGATGACTAGCTGACTTCCCTCTAGTCTGTAAGAGAGTAGCTCAAGAGATGGCAGTTGGTAGTGATGACTAGCTGACTTCCCTCTAGTCTGTAAGAGAGTAGCTCAGGAGATTGCAGTTGATGGTGATGACTAGCTGACTTCCCTCTAGTCTGTAAGAGAGTAGCTCAAGAGATGGCAGTTGGTGGTGATGACTAGCTGACTTCCCTCTAGTCTGTTCACTACTAATGTTGGGACGGCTAGATGAGGTCGCCCTCTTCCCAACCCCAACTAACTAGAGTATGGTTGGAGTGAATTATCTTACATGGGCTATCTGTGCTCTGCCCACTGGCATGATTTCTCTTGAGTTAGATAATTGTATGTAATAAAGCACCTGATGAGATTTTTAAAATATTCAGTTATTTTTTTTACTTTTACGCACCATTTATAGATTCGTTCGATTTATACAAAATTTGTTTTAAAAAAGCTTATTCAGTGTTACAGATAACCTGGACACTTTTTAAAATGTTACGAGTTTTAACAGTCACACTGAGGAAAATTCTTAGAACAATGTTTACCAATAATAAAATAAACAAAGACTGGAGAGTTATTTATAAGCCTACTTACCCTCAAGATAAGAAGTTATTAAAGCAACTTATCTTGGAAATTCACAAAAAGAGGCTGCAGAGGAGAAAAACTGAAATATGGTTTCGTAAACCTGAAACAGTTTACAAACCGATTCTTGGTCTAAATTCATACACCATACTATGTTATTGGTAACATACGTTCATTAATCCTTTCTTTACTAAAGGTGTTTGACAGATTAAAGTCATCGCGTGACATTCACGTGTAATCTTTATTACAACTCCAGTATTTTAGTGTTGTAGTTTGATCAAATATATCTTCGATGGCTGAGTTATAAAGATGTTTTATGTCTTTTACAGAATTTAAAATTTAAATTGATTATCTTGGATGGTTATCTAAGTGGTGATCGTTTGATCTCAAAATGAAACTAGCGACAAAATGTGATGCTAAGTTTATATGTTTATTTTAAACAAACTAAACTCAACATGGCTGTTAACCGTCTCTTCTCCCAGAGATCTGTTCTAGGCGACAAAGATTTATTACTGTATATTGGTGACGTCACACTCGTGCAAAATAACATTAATAATTTATCTGCAGTAATTTGATAATGGAGACAAAAGAGTTAATGGTAAGTTTGAGGTCAAACCTTCTAACATTACTGTCTTTGATAACTGTACGTGTCTCGTATTTCTTAGCCAATCATATTTACACACGCAACGACAGCTGTATCCTACAGTTTTTCCTGGAACTTATAAACCAATTGTCAGTAATTAGTGGTTCTGATACCTGCAGCAGCATATTTTACAATACAAATCAGTGGTGGATTGTAGACAAGTGCTCGGAACACCATCTTAAGAAACAGGCTAAAAATAAATGTTTTAATTTTGTAATCACTAGAGAAAACTGTTCTAGCAAATAAATAATATGGTTTGGTTTGGTTTGTTTCGAATTTCGCGGAAAGCTACAAGAGAGCTATCTGCGCTAGCCGTCCCTAATTTTGTAGTATAAGACTAGAGAGAAGGCAGCTAGTCACCACCACCTGCCGTCAACTCTTGGGCTATTCTTTTACCAACGAATAGTGGGATTGACCGTTACATTATAACGCCCCCACGGCTGAAAAGAGCGAGCACGTATGAAGTTATGAGGATTCAAACCCGCGACTCTCAGATTACGAGTCAATTGCCTTAACCACCTGGCTATGCCGGGCACACACATGTGCCTGCCAGGGAACGAACCTGGGAAAATAATGTGTCTGTTTGATTTGCAGCAGAAATACAATAGATATCTCTGTGTTCACCGCGTAAATCAAACCCCGGATTTCAGCGTTGTAAATCCATAAAATTACCGTTGTCTCACAAAGAAACCCAATTATATGTATATATTTCAACGATAGCACTCAACTTGTCCTTAACAAAATGTGTCTACATACTGAAAAATTCTGCTCGACACCTTGAAATTAAATCAGTTTTGTAGAATGTTGTTATAAATAAAACACATTTAAAGTTTTGAAATCTTTATATCTACCTATGGGAATAAAATATCACCAAACACAGGTTGAGAATCGTACGTTTCATCGAAGAAACAATAGAACTACAGCCAGTAATATAGAGAGAGTGTTTCTCTTGGTCCGGCAGTGTCGTCTAAGTTGTAGTAGTTTTGATTATGAGTTATTCCAAATCCAAAATAGAAGTCTACTTTCTTACAAGTAAAACATTAGCTCTTCAGCTCGATGTAACTGAACGTCTTTCTCAAACTGCATGGCCAGTTGTATCACTATAAGAAGTAAAGTGAACTTGTCCATCAGTTGGGAAATGTTTCAACAAGTGTAAAATGTGGTTCTTTTAGAACCTACACTGTCACGACCTTCAGTGTTGAAAACTATATACACTTTTAGAACCTACACTGTCACGACCTTCAGTGTTGAAAACTATATACATTTTTAGAACCTACACTGTCACGACCTTCAGTGTTGAAAACTATATACATTTTTAGAACCTACACTGTCACGACCTTCAATGTTGAAAACTATATACACTTGTACGCTTTAAAGATGATTCTCTTGTTCAGAGACATCACTTGTGATCACGTTTACAATCAATGAAACGTAACATTCACATATGAATTGCATTATTATCTCAGTGGAATTAAAATCTACATTTATTTCATTAAAGGTTTGATAATGGGTATTGTATGGATTAGCTTCACTAACACTCCGTATTTAAACACTCAAAAACCTAGCCAGGAACAGACTTTTGAAAATATCTGATATGGGAAGAAATTAAGAGGTACGCTATTCCAAGGTTGGAGAGTTTGGAAAACAACATCTCCAACAAAATGAAACGCTTGCCACAAAATAATGTACTACAGACAATAAGTGACAATAATATGGTGTCTACTATTACAACAAAGTAATGTACTACAGACAATAAGTGACAATAATATGGTGTCTACTATTACAACAAAGTAATGTACTACAGACAATAACTGATAATTATACGTTGTCTACTATTACAACAAAGTAATGTACTACAGACAATAACTGATAATTATACGTTGTCTACTATTACAACAGAGTAATGTACCACGGACAATAAGTGACAATTATACGGTGTCTACTATTATAACAAATTAATGTACTAAAGACAATAAGTGACAATTATACGTTGTCTACTATTACAACAGATTAATGTACCACGGACAACAAGTGACAATTATACGGTGTCTACTATCATAACAAAGTAATGTACTACAGACAATAAGTGACAATTATACGGTGTCTACTATCATAACAAAGTAATGTACTATAGACAATAAGTGATAATTATACGTTGTCTACTATTACAACAGAGTAATGTACCACGGACAACAAGTGACAATTATACGGTGTCAACTATCATAACAAAGTAATGTACTACAGACAATAACTGATAATTATACGGTGTCTACTATTACAACATAGTAATGCACTACAAACAATAAGTGATTATTATATGGTGTCTATTATTATATCAAAGTAATGTACTACAGACAGTAAGTGACAATTATACGGTGTCTTTTATTATAACAAAGTAATGTCTGATGTTATGACAAAGCAACGTATTACTGACAGAAGTTGGTGAGTGTAAGCTATCTGTTATAGGTAGTTTTCTACAATTCGGTATAAATAGTTTGATAATGTGGTTAGACATATGTGAAATGTTAAAAGTAGTTTGATAATGTAACTTATTCATCAATTAAACGTTGTAAATAGTTTAATAATGTAAATAAAATCTGAAAACATTAAAAATAATTTAATAATGTAGATAAACATCTGTATAGTGTTACAATTAATTTAATAATTTAGATAAACATCTCTAAAACTTTGTAAGTAATTTAATAATGTTGATAAAATTCCGTGAAACGTTATAAATAGCTTAATAATGTAGATAATTATCTGTGGAATGTTACAATTAATTTAATAATTTCGATAAACATCTGAAAACGTTGAAAATAGTTTAATAATGTAGATAAACATCTGTAAAACATTATAAATATTTTAATGAGGTAGATAAACATATGTAAAACGTTATAAATAGTTTAATAATGGAGGTAAAGATCTATAAAACATTGTAGATAATTTAATAATGTAGATAAACATCTGTAAAACTTTGTAAGTAGTTTAATAACACCCACTATTCCTTTAATGTAACTTTGTTAGTATTTACGTTTAGATTTAAGCATATGTTAACGTTTCTGTCTATCTTTTTCTCTTTAGTTTAATGTCAACCATCACACCCACTTATTTTGAGTTTGAGTAAAAAAATATCAAAAACAAAATATATGATACCAGTTTATGAATGACAGTGACTCCTCGGGGAAGTTTTAGGAACTAAATAAAACTATGAAATATATTTTATGTAACACAAGAATGTTTTTCTTATTGGTTGTATAACATATGTCACTTTGTTTTTACAGGATAACTCGTTGTACAGGAAGAGAACAAAGATAGCTAGTACCCCTCTTAAAGTTAACGTTACATTTGCTGGAAATTTCTTTGTTATATAATGAACAACATACCTACTGACCGTGTTCTTAAACTGGTGTATATTTCTCGAATATTTCCACAAGCGGACACAGTTTTTACCACTACACCAAATAAACCAAGTATTACATAATAATTATAAGGAGAGTTGGCGAACTTCATTGTTATAACAATATTTACCAATGTAAACGACAGGAGGTAAGCCTAAACACTTTTGGAAACAAGGTTATTCAAAAAAAATTAAATTTTATTGGCATATTTAGTACACTTCAGTTTTCTCGCTACTGTGTATATTTATAGTTAATTTAAAAATATTGATGACGTACTTGTACATAAAAACAGTGATTACAAGTTGAATTAAAGTCTAATCTAAGCGACTGAATAGCTCGGTCTAATAATATGTTTAATGAAGTGTTTGCTTGCTTTACAAGTGTATTTATTTAATTATCTATTTCTTTTCCACTTCATGTTTTTATACTAATTTATACACGTTATTAGACAACCCACCCCAGTGATCAGAAGCCTAGTTTACAGTAAATTTAGATTCAATAGACAGTTGATTAAACTTTCTACTTAAAGATACATATATTTGCATAACAATAACTAAGCTCTTGTGCCTAATATACAATTTTTCAAGTTTGCAATGAGCGAATTTATAATTAACATTTTCCTTCAGAGAATGATTAGATCATGACCAAGCATAATACATAATGTCATATTAGATTTCTAAAGATATTCACATTAAGAGAATGTACTTTTTATTCCTATATTATACACAAGGGAATGTACGAAGCCTATTTTCTCTTTTATTTCGGTTTGTTTCGCCAAGAAACAAATGGTAATATTTTTAAGTGTAATCCTAATTTGGCTCTAAGATTGATGTAATGTCTCGAAGTTTTTCTGTTATCCCCAAGGGTACTTGTAAATTATCAGATGGCATTATGTTACAAATAGTGTACTTTGTATGGATAACATCTGTGGTGCTTTGTGTTTTTGTTTTTGTCTGCGAAAGAAAATTGATTTTATTCATGTGTTTCGCTATAAACAATAGTTTGTTTTTTTTATATTACTTGCGAAGGAAATTTTAATTTCACCTATTTGGTAAGTTATTACCTACACATTCTGATTAACATTCTGTATAACAAGATCTTAAGTACACGTTTTTCGTTATACATTTGAAAGTAAATTAATTCGTATATTAGACGTTTCATATAATATTGCCCAGCCCTGATTTGTCGGGTGGTGAGGGCGTTCGACTAGTAATCTGAGGGTGGCGGGTTTGAATACCTGTCACACCAAACATACTTGCCCTTTCAGCCGTGGGGGCTATATAATGTAAGAATTAATACCACTATTCGTTGGTAAAAGAGCACTCCAAGAGATGGCGGTAGGTGGTGATGGATAGCTGCTTTCCCTCTAGTATTACAGTACTAAATTAGAGGCGGCTAGCACAGATAGCCTTCGTGCAGTTTTCGGTAAACTTTAAAAAACAAACTATATTGTCCTCAAGGGGCACAGCTGCAACTGTAAGTAAACGTTTACAAGGCCGAACGGTTTTCGATATTTCTGGTGGACAAATCACAGATAGCAGCCAATTACGTTGCTTTAGGCTTAACTACATTCAAGTCGTACAATAGTTAGCCTTATTGTGAATAATAAAACTATTGTGGACAATTTGTATTGTGTTTCCTTCCAAGTTTATTTTTCAGCAGTTATCAACTAAAATGTCATCTACATCCTTAAGTTTTAAAATAATGTGTAATATTAATGTGAACACATTATTTGTATATTTAACTAAAATTTCATCTACATCTTTAAGTTTTAAAATAATGTGTAATATTAATGTGAACACATTATTTGTATATTCACTCAACAGCGGACCGACATCTTCTTCATAAATCTCATCGTTTGGAATGGCATTTATCATCATATTCTCTGCACATTGAGTATCGATTAGTAAACTAAAATCACGTTTACCAAACAACATTTCAATCTTTCTCTTCTATAGTCTACTTGTTTGAATTTTAACAGTAGGCTGCTTTAATAACTTCTTAATTTGAAGATAAGTAGGCTTAAACTAATTCTTTTGTCTTTGTTTACACTATTATTTTAAAATGTTGTTTTTAAAAGTTTTTATTATTCTGTAGCTAAACGCAGTAATAACATTTTAAAGTACAGTCATTCAGTGTTTAGTCGCATCAATCTATAAAACACATGCGTTCGAAGTTTATTTTAAACTAAAATATATTATATTATATATTAATCATTTATAAACATAATTATAATAATAATAACCAGTGTCTGTCTGTCTTGAAATTTGCGGTGCAGCTTACTTTTAAAGTAAGTGTGCTCGTGCATTTCATTTCGACGGATATAAACATACTTTTGTAGCCATTTTGGTAACGTGTTTAAAAAGCCCTAAAGTTTGGTCGTAGAACAACATTATAAGTTTAGTAATTGATAATATTAAATATGGTAAAGTTTAGTCCTATAAACTAGAGTGAAAAACGTACACTTACAATGTTAACACTCCTTACAATGTTAACATACCTTACAATGTTAACATACCTAACAATGTTAACACACCTTACAATGTTAACATACCTTACAATGTTAACACACCTTACAATGTTAATTTCTCTTTTCATCACACATTGGCCGTGCTTAATATATAAAAAAAGGCTTAACTAATATTAGGCCTAAACCATGTTGGTGTGTACGATTGTATTTGAATTGAATAATTTACACACATTCTGTATTTAAAGAAGAAATGTAACAACAGGTATACTCATTTGACCTCAGATTTCTTCCAGAACATAATGTTGTGAAGTTTCTGGTTCTTTTATACAACATTTAAATTTATTTTGTGTTTTCATGTCACACATGCTACTTCAACAGCTAAAAGTGTTTGTCTTACTGGAACACACGTGAAAATTGTCGGGAAAAACAACTTACATCTTTCCATTACTGTTACCTAGTGAAGTGGTTTGACGTCTAAGAAATTATGTGGTAAGTCAAATTGTATATCATGGTAAGACTTGATAACGAAACTATATGGAAAATCATTAATATGAATCGAAATATTCAAACATGGTATTCGACCTACGGTTGAGCAGATAGATACGGATGTGATGCATATACAAGATATAATATTCTTACTTCAGTACTGTGTTAAGAGCTGTTTTGGTAAAAGAAATAACGTTTCACTATTTGAAACGTAAATTGTTAGATAATTTTAAAACGTATTGAAGAGAGGAGAACCCTAAGATTGTTAGACATATGACCGATGGTGTGGGTTTTACCAATAAACTTTTAGGGGAATAATCTTATGTAACATTTATCTGTTATTACAAAATACATTGTATTTTATAAGTAAATAATATTACATGATTTTCTTTCAACGCAAGTTGCTACTCCAAGACTAAATCAAATTGATTATTATAAATCAACAGTTTCTGTGCTCCTTACCGCTAGTGTCAATTTAAGTAAAGAGAAAGGAATTACCACGTGTCGCTTCACTATTTCAATTTCAGGAATTCGACAATAACCGTTTAACACAACTTATACTGGAAACACGATATACTGTTTAACACAACTTATACTGGAAACACGATATACTGTTTAACACAACTTATACTAGAAACACGATATACTGTTTAACACAACTTATACTGGAAACACGATATACTGTTTAACACAACTTATACTGCAAACACGATATACTGTTCAACACAACTTATGCTGGAAACACGATATACTACTTAACACAACTTATACTAGAAACACGATATGCTGTTTAACACAACTTATACTGGAGCACGATATACTGTTCAACACAACTTATACTGGAAACACGATATACTGTTTCACACAACTTATACTAGAAACACGATATACTGTTTAACTCAACTTATACTGGAAACACGATATGCTGTTTAACACAACTTATACTAAAAGCACAATATACTGTTTAACACAACTTATACTAGAGACACGATATACTGTTCAACACAACTTATACTAGAAACACGATATGCTGTTCAACACAACTTATACTAGAGCACTGATATGCTGTTAACACAACTTATACTAGAAGCACGATATGCTGTTTAACACATCTTGTGCTGGAGCCACGATATGCTGTTTAACACAACTTATACTGGAGCCTGATATGCTGTTTAACACAACTTATACTAGAGCACGATATGCTGTTTAACACAACTTATACTGGAGCACGATATGCTGTTTAACTCAACTTATACTGGAAACACGATATGCTGTTTAACGTTAACTTATACTGGAGCACGATATACTGTTCAACACAACTTATACTGGGACACGATATACTGTTTAACACAACTTATACTGGAGCACGATATGCTGTTTAACACAACTTATACTAGAAGCAAGATAAACTGTTTAACACAACTTATACTGGGACACGATATACTGTTTAACACAACTTATACTGGAAACACGATATACTGTTTAACACAACTTATACTAGAGCACGATATGCTGTTTAACTCAACTTATACTGGAAACACGATATACTGTTTAACACAACTTATACTAGAGACACGATATCCTGTTCAACACAACTTATACCAGAAACACGATACACTGTTCAACACAACTTATACTAGAAGCACAATATACTGTTTAACACAACTTATACTGGAAACACGATATGCTGTTCAACCTGGCTTATACTGGAAACACAATATGCTGTTTCACACAACTTATACTAGAGCACGATATACTGTTTAACACATCTTATGCTGGAGCACGATATGCTGTTTAACACAACTTATACTGGAAACACGATACACTGTTTAACACAACTTATACTGGAAACACGATATACTGTTTAACACAACTTATACTGGAAACACGATATACTGTTTAACACAACTTATACTAGAAACACGATATACTGTTTAACACAACTTATACTGGAAACACGATATACTGTTTAACACAACTTATACTGGAAACACGATATACTGTTTAACACAACTTATACTGGAAACACGATATACTGTTTAACACAACTTATACTGGGAACACGATATACTGTTTATCACAACTTATACTGGAGACACGATATACTGTTTAACACAACTTATACTGGAAACACGATATACTGTTTAACACAACTTATACTGGAAACACGATATACTGTTCAACACAACTTATACTGGAAACACGATATACTGTTTAACATTAACTTATACTAGAAACACGATACACTGTTCAACACAACTTATACTGGGACACGATATACTGTTTAACACAACTTATACTGGAGCACGATATGCTGTTTAACACAACTTATACTAGAGCACGATATACTGTTTAACTCAACTTATACTGGAAACACGATATACTGTTTAACACAACTTATACTAGAGCACGATATCCTGTTCAACACAACTTATACTAGAAACACGATACACTGTTCAACCAACTTATACTAGAGCACAATATGCTGTTTAACACAACTTATACTGGAGCACGATATACTGTTTAACTCAACTTATACTGGAGCACGATATGCTGTTCAACACTGGTTATGCTGGAAACACAATAGACTGTTTCACACAACTTATACTAGAGACACGATATACTGTTTAACTCAACTTATACTGGAAACACGATATGCTGTTTAACACAACTTATACTAAAAGCACAATATACTGTTTAACACAACTTATACTAGAAACACGATATACTGTTCAACAAAACTTATACTAGAGACACGATATACTGTTCAACACAACTTATACTAGAAGCACAATATACTGTTTAACACAACTTATACTAGAAGCACGATATACTGTTTAACACATCTTATACTAGAAACACGATACACTGTTCAACACAACTTATACTAGAAGCACAATATACTGTTTAACACAACTTATACTGGAAACACGATATACTGTTTAACTCAACTTATACTGGAAACACGATATACTGTTTAACATTAACTTATACTGGAAACACGATATATTGTTTAACACAACTTATACTGGAAACACGATATACTGTTTAACTCAACTTATACTGGAAACACGATATACTGTTTAACACAACTTATACTGGGAACACGATATACTGTTTATCACAACTTATACTGGAAACACGATATACTGTTTAACACAACTTATACTGGAGACACGATATACTGTTTAACACAACTTATACTGGAGACACGATATACTGTTCAACACAACTTATACTGGAAACACAATATACTGTTTAACACAACTTATACTGGAAACACGATATACTGTTTAACTCAACTTATACTGGAAACACGATATACTGTTTAACATTAACTTATACTGGAAACACGATATACTGTTCAACACAACTTATACTGGGAACACGATATACTGTTTAACACAACTTATACTGGAAACACGATATACTGTTTAACACAACTTATACTAGAAGCACGATAAACTGTTTAACACAACTTATACTGGGAACACGATATACTGTTTAACACAACTTATACTGGAAACACGATATACTGTTTAACACAACTTATACTAGAAACACGATATACTGTTTAACTCAACTTATACTGGAAACATGATATACTGTTTAACACAACTTATACTAGAAACACGATATACTGTTTAACACAACTTATACTAGAAACACGATATACTGTTTAACTCAACTTATACTGGAAACATGATATACTGTTTAACACAACTTATACTAGAAACACGATATCCTGTTCAACACAACTTATACTGGAACCTGATATGCTGTTTCACACAACTTATACTAGAGCACGATATACTGTTTAACTCAACTTATGCTGGAGCACGATATGCTGTTTAACACAACTTATACTAAAAAGCACAATATGCTGTTTAACACAACTTATACTAGAGCACGATATACTGTTCAACACAACTTATACTAGAGCACGATATGCTGTTCAACACAACTTATACTAGAGCCACAATATGCTGTTTAACACAACTTATACTAGAGCACGATATACTGTTTAACACATCTTATGCTGGAGCACGATATGCTGTTTAACACAACTTATACTGGAAACACGATATGCTGTTTAACACAACTTATACTGGAACACGATATGCTGTTTAACACAACTTATACTGGAGCACGATATACTGTTCAACACAACTTATACTGGAGCACTGATATGCTGTTTAACACAACTTATACTAGAGCACGATATGCTGTTTAACACAACTTATACTGGAGCACGATATGCTGTTTAACTCAACTTATACTGGAAACACGATATGCTGTTTAACGTTAACTTATACTGGAAACACGATATACTGTTCAACACAACTTATACTGGGACACGATATACTGTTTAACACAACTTATACTGGAGCACGATATACTGTTCAACACAACTTATACTAGAAGCACGATAAAGTGTTTAACACAACTTATACTGGGAACACGATATGCTGTTTAACACAACTTATACTGGAGCCACGATATACTGTTTAACACAACTTATACTAGAAACACGATATACTGTTTAACTCAACTTATACTGGAAACACGATATACTGTTTAACACAACTTATACTAGAGCACGATATCCTGTTCAACACAACTTATACTAGAGCACGATACACTGTTCAACACAACTTATACTAGAAGCACAATATATTGTTTAACACAACTTATGCTGGAGCACGATATGCTGTTTAACTCAACTTATGCTGGAAACACGATATGCTGTTTAACATTAACTTATACTGGAAACACGATATGCTGTTTAACACAACTTATACTGGAAACACGATATACTGTTTAACTCAACTTATACTGGAGCACGATATGCTGTTTAACACAACTTATACTGGGACACGATATACTGTTTATCACAACTTATACTGGAAACACGATATACTGTTTAACACAACTTATACTAGAAGCACGATATACTGTTTAACATTAACTTATACTGGAAACACGATATGCTGTTTAACACAACTTATACTGGAGCACGATATACTGTTTAACACAACTTATACTGGGACACGATATGCTGTTTAACACAACTTATACTGGAGCACGATATACTATTTAACACAACTTATACTGGAGCACACGATATGCTGTTTAACACAACTTATACTAGAAACACGATATGCTGTTCAACACAACTTATACTGGGACACGATATGCTGTTTAACACAACTTATACTGGAAACACGATATACTGTTTAACACAACTTATACTAGAAGCACGATATGCTGTTTAACGTTAACTTATACTGGAGCACGATATGCTGTTTAACACAACTTATACTAGAGCACACGATATGCTGTTCAACACAACTTATACTGGAGCACGATATGCTGTTTAACACAACTTATGCTGGAGCACGATATACTGTTTAACACAACTTATGCTGGAGCACGATATGCTGTTTAACACAACTTATACTGGGAACACGATATACTGTTTAACACAACTTATACTGGAAACACGATATACTGTTTAACACAACTTATACTAGAAGCACGATATACTGTTTAACATTAACTTATACTGGAAACACGATATACTGTTTAACACAACTTATACTGGAAACACGATATACTGTTTAACACAACTTATACTGGGAACACGATATACTGTTTAACACAACTTATACTGGAAACACGATATACTATTTAACACAACTTATACTAGAAGCACGATATACTGTTTAACATTAACTCATACTGGAAACACGATATACTGTTCAACACAACTTATACTGGAAACACGATATACTGTTCAACACAACTTATACTGGAAACACAATATACTGTTTAACACAACTTATACTAGAGACACGATATACTGTTTAACACAACTTATACTGGAAACACGATATACTGTTTAACTCAACTTATACTGGAAACACGATATACTGTTTAACACAACTTATACTAGAAACACGATATACTGTTCAACACAACTTATACTAGAGCACGATTACGCTGTTCAACCTGGCTTATACTAGAAGCACGATATGCTGTTTAACACAACTTATGCTGGAGCACGATATACTGTTTAACCAACTTATACTGGAGCACGATATACTGTTTAACACACAACTTATACTGGGAACACGATATACTGTTTAACACAACTTATACTGGAGCACGATATGCTGTTTAACACAACTTATACTAGAAGCACGATATACTGTTTAACATTAACTTATACTGGAGCACGATATGCTGTTTAACACAACTTATACTGGAAACACGATATACTGTTTAACACAACTTATACTGGGAACACGATATACTGTTTAACACAACTTATGCTGGAGCACGATATATGCTATTTAACACAACTTATACTAGAAGCACGATATACTGTTTAACATTAACTCATGCTGGAGCACGATATACTGTTCAACACAACTTATGCTGGAAACACGATATGCTGTTCAGCACAACTTATACTGGAGCCTGATATACTGTTTAACACAACTTATACTAGAAACACGATATGCTGTTTAACACAACTTATGCTGGAAACACGATATGCTGTTTAACTCAACTTATACTGGAGCACGATATACTGTTTAACACAACTTATACTAGAGCACGATATGCTGTTCAACACAACTTATACTAGAGCACGATACACTGTTCAACCTGGCTTATACTAGAGCCAATATGCTGTTTTAACACAACTTATACTGGATGCACGATATGCTGTTTAACTCAACTTATACTGGAAACACGATATACTGTTTAACACAACTTATACTGGAGCCACGATATACTGTTTAACACAACTTATTCTGGAAACACGATATACTGTTTAACACAACTTATGCTGGAGCACGATATACTGTTCAACACAACTTATACTGGGAACACGATATACTGTTTAACACAACTTATACTGGAAACACGATATACTGTTTAACACAACTTATACTAGAAACACGATATACTGTTTAACATTAACTTATACTGGAGCACGATATACTGTTCAGCCTGGCTTATACTGGGAACACGATATACTGTTTAACACAACTTATACTGGAAACACGATATACTGTTTAACACAACTTATACTAGAAAACACGATATACTGTTTAACATTAACTTATACTGGAAACATGATATACTGTTTAACACAACTTATACTAGAAACACGATATACTGTTCAACACAACTTATACTGGAAACACGATATACTGTTTAACACAACTTATACTGGAAACACGATATACTGTTTAACACAACTTATACTAGAAACACGATATACTGTTTAACACAACTTATACTAGAAACACGATATACTGTTTAACTCAACTTATACTGGAAACACGATATACTGTTTAACACAACTTATACTAGAAACACGATATACTGTTCAACACAACTTATACTGGGACACGATATACTGTTTAACACAACTTATTCTGGAGCACGATATACTGTTTAACACAACTTATACTAGAAGCACGATATGCTGTTTAACATTAACTTATACTGGAGCCACGATATACTGTTTAACACAACTTATGCTAGAGCACGATATGCTGTTCAACCTGGCTTATACTGGAAACACGATATGCTGTTTAACACTGGCTTATACTGGAAACACGATATACTGTTTAACACAACTTATGCTGGAGCACGATATGCTGTTTAACACTGGCTTATGCTGGAGCACGATATACTGTTTAACTCAACTTATACTGGAAACACGATATACTGTTTAACACAACTTATACTGGAGACACGATATACTGTTTAACACAACTTATACTGGAAACACGATATACTGTTTAACACAACTTATACAGGGAACACGATATACTGTTTAACACAACTTATACTGGAAACACGATATACTATTTAACACAACTTATACTAGAAGCACGATATACTGTTTAACATTAACTTATACTGGAGCACGATATGCTGTTCAACCTGGCTTATACTGGAGCACGATATACTGTTCAGCCTGGCTTATACTGGAAACTGATATGCTGTTTAACCTGGCTTATACTAGAAACACGATATGCTGTTTAACCTGGCTTATACTGGAAACACGATATACTGTTTAACTCAACTTATACTGGAAACACGATATACTGTTTAACACAACTTATACTAGAAACACGATATACTGTTCAACACAACTTATACTAGAGACACGATACACTGTTCAACACAACTTATACTAGAAGCACAATATGCTGTTTAACACAACTTATACTGGAGCACGATATGCTGTTTAACTCAACTTATACTGGAAACACGATATACTGTTTAACACAACTTATACTGGAAACACGATATACTGTTTAACACTGGCTTATACTGGAAACACGATATACTGTTTAACACAACTTATGCTGGAAACACGATATACTGTTTAACACAACTTATACTGGGACACGATATACTGTTTAACACAACTTATACTGGAAACACGATATGCTGTTTAACACAACTTATACTAGAAACACGATATGCTGTTTAACATTAACTTATGCTGGAGCACGATATGCTGTTCAACCTGACTTATACTGGGAACACGATATACTGTTTAACACAACTTATACTGGAAACATGATATACTGTTTAACACAACTTATACTGGAGCCACGATATACTGTTTAACACAACTTATACTAGAAACACGATATGCTGTTTAACACAACTTATACTAGATGCACGATATGCTGTTTAACTCAACTTATACTGGAAACACGATATACTGTTTAACACAACTTATACTAGAAACACGATATACTGTTCAACACAACTTATACTGGGACACGATATGCTGTTTAACACAACTTATACTGGAGCACGATATACTGTTTAACTCAACTTATACTGGAAACACGATATACTGTTTAACACAACTTATACTAGAAACACGATATACTGTTCAACACAACTTATACTGGGAACACGATATACTGTTTAACACAACTTATACTGGAAACACGATATACTGTTCAACACAATTTATACTGGGAACACGATATACTGTTTAACACAACTTATACTGGAAACACGATATACTGTTTAACACAACTTATACTGGATACACGATATACTGTTTAACACAACTTATACTAGAAACACGATATACTGTTTAACACAACTTATACTAGAAACACGATATACTGTTTAACATTAACTTATACTGGAAACATGATATACTGTTTAACACAACTTATACTAGAAACACGATATACTGTTCAACACAACTTATACTGGAAACACGATATACTGTTTAACACAACTTATACTGGAAACACGATATACTGTTTAACACAACTTATACTAGAAACACGATATACTGTTTAACACAACTTATACTAGAAACACGATATACTGTTTAACTCAACTTATACTGGAAACACGATATACTGTTTAACACAACTTATACTAGAAACACGATATACTGTTCAACACAACTTATACTGGGAACACGATATACTGTTTAACACAACTTATACTGGAAACACGATATACTGTTTAACACAACTTATACTAGATGCACGATATACTGTTTAACACAACTTATACTAGAAACACGATATACTGTTCAACACAACTTATACTGGGAACACGATATACTGTTTAACACAACTTATACTGGAAACACGATATACTGTTTAACACAACTTATACTAGAAGTACGATATACTGTTTAACACAACTTATACTGGAAACACGATATACTGTTTAACACAACTTATACTGGAAACACGATATACTGTTTAACACAACTTATACTGGAAACACGATATACTGTTTAACTCAACTTATACTGGAAACACGATATACTGTTTAACACAACTTATACTAGAAACACGATATACTGTTCAACACAACTTATACTGGGAACACGATATACTGTTTAACACAACTTATACTGGAAACACGATATACTGTTCAACACAACTTATACTGGGAACACGATATACTGTTTAACACAACTTATACTGGAAACACGATATACTGTTTAACACAACTTATACTAGAGCACGATATACTGTTCAACACAACTTATACTGGGAACACGATATACTGTTTAACACAACTTATACTGGAAACACAATATACTGTTTAACACAACTTATACTAGAAGCACGATATACTGTTTAACACAACTTATACTGGAAACACGATATACTGTTTAACACAACTTATACTGGAAACACGATATACTGTTTAACACAACTTATACTAGAAACACGATATACTGTTTTACACAACTTATACTAGAAACACGATATACTGTTCAACACAACTTATACTGGAAACACGATATACTGTTTAACACAACTTATTCTGGAAACACGATATACTGTTTAACATTAACTTATACTGGAAACACGATATACTGTTTAACACAACTTATACTAGAAACACGATATACTGTTCAACACAACTTATACTGGAAACACGATATACTGTTTAACACAACTTATACTGGAAACACGATATACTGTTTAACACAACTTATACTAGAGCACGATATGCTGTTTAACACAACTTATACTAGAAACACGATATACTGTTTAACTCAACTTATACTGGAAACACGATATACTGTTTAACACAACTTATACTAGAAACACGATATACTGTTCAACACAACTTATACTGGGAACACGATATACTGTTTAACACAACTTATACTGGAAACACGATATACTGTTTAACTCAACTTATACTGGAAACACGATATACTGTTTAACTCAACTTATACTGGAAACACGATATACTGTTTAACACAACTTATACTAGAAACACGATATACTGTTCAACACAACTTATACTGGGAACACGATATACTGTTTAACACAACTTATACTGGAAACACGATATACTGTTTAACACAACTTATACTAGAAGCACGATATACTGTTTAACATTAACTTATACTGGAAACACGATATACTGTTTAACACAACTTATACTAGAAACACGATATACTGTTCAACACAACTTATACTGGAAACACGATATACTGTTTAACACAACTTATTCTGGAAACACGATATACTGTTTAACATTAACTTATACTGGAAACACGATATACTGTTTAACACAACTTATACTAGAAACACGATATACTGTTCAACACAACTTATACTGGAAACACGATATACTGTTTAACACAACTTATACTGGAAACACGATATACTGTTCAACACAACTTATACTGGAAACACGATATACTGTTTAACACAACTTATACTGGAAACAGGATTCATTGTTTAACACAAGTTATACTGGAAACAGGATTCATTGTTTAACACAAGTTATACTGGAAACATGATTTACTATTAAACACGACTTATACTGTTTAAAACAACTTATACTGTGGACAAGTCAGTCATATTACCAGGAATGTGTTGCTAGCTACACTTTGTTATCAAGTCAGTAACATGGCCAGAAATATGTCCATACGCTTTTTAAGTTAATTCCTCAAATAGATACTATATATACTTTAGTAGAAGCCATTGTGGATAGTAATTTGTTTACAGGAAAGGTTTGAAACACATAAACATTGTTTGTGATATCTATTACCAAACACACAAACATTGTTTATTCTATAGCTTAATTCATAAATTTTACAATTACTTGCTTGGAGAACAATAAATTTTTCTGACGTCGTTTTTAATAAATATAAAAATTTCTTATTGCTGTCACGACATCTATCGATAACTTAAGAAAGTTGTTGTTCATATAGGTATTTATTCATATTATAACAATTATAGAAAGTTAGACAAATATGTTCAACGATGAACCTTTTTTTATTTAGTTTTAATATAAGAATTGTTATCATAATGAGTTAGAACAAACAGAACTCGAAGAAAAGGCAAAACAAAGTTAAGTCAGTGAAACGTAATTATGATGGGAAGCCAAAGTTCGTGGAGTTGTGTAACTGACTGTATGAATGTAGAGGGCGTGCTTTGATGTTTGATTATATTTATTAATATAAGTATAAAGGTGTTCCTTTATCAGATACAAGGAAACAGTTTTAACTGTCTTTGAAATTACGTGGTTAAAATTAGTTTTCCAAACGAGTAGTATGAAGAACACAGATAGCCTATTTTGTAGTTTTGTATTCAAAACAAACAAAATGAGCAAATATTTATGTTGTTTCCGTCGCTGGAAATCATTTCAACCATTCCATTTAATGGAGTCATTAGTTAGAGCGCTCTCTGCCTTTGTGCTTCCAAAATTTCAGATTATTTAAAACTCTTGAATTACTTTATTTTATAGTTAGTTTTTTACTGGATTGTTTTTATCATCTGTAAATATCTACATTACGTAACAGCCATGTTATCTCGACCATCTTTAATCAGTTTTATGTTTCAGGACAACCAATAAGTAATATCCGAAAATTTAATACAGAAAGTGCACATCATTTCTGTCTTCAATGACTAAAATATTTAATAGGTTGTGTATAAAAATATTCAGACAAATGAAAGAAACTAACCCATCACCACTTTTTCAAAACATTAATGAAATAGACCCTAATAAAGATGGATGTGTCTAAAGAGCACATTAGGCATATTATGCTTTACGAGTTTAAAAAAGGCAATAGTGCAACAGAAACTATAATAAACATTCAAGGTGTTTATGGTGCGGAGTTTCTAAATAAAATAAAATGTTAAAGGTGGTTTCAGAAGTTTAGGTCAGGTGACTACAGCTTAAGTGATGCGCCACATTCAGGTCGTCCTGTTGAGTTTAATGATGACTTGCTGCTGGCTGCACTTGATGAACATTGTACTGTAACAGTTGAAGCTTGGAAAGGTGTCAAAACTTGAGAAATTGGTGCTTCTTGATTTGACAGAAGCCAACCTTAGAGCAACTCTCGTGAACCTAACTCACCGTTTTTTGAACATGTTAGTGACCGGAGGTGAAAAATGGACATATAAAAATGTTAAGCGCCGCACACAATGGCTCAGTGCAAATAAACTGGCTAAAGCACAACCAAAAAATGGACCTCCACTCTAACAAAGTCTTGTTAAGCGTTTGGTGAGATATTGTTGGTGTGATCCACTTTGACTTGCTGCCACTCAATTTAACGATTACATCAGATTTCTATTGTTAACAGTTAGAGCGCTTGAATGTTACCCTGAAAGAAAAGAGGCCAATTTGATCAATTGTAAAGGAGCTGTGTTACACAAGGATAATGCACGGCCTCATGCAGCAAGGATCACATCTGCAAAAATTGAAGAGCTAAACTGGGAAAACTTCCACATCCTCCTTATTCTCCAGACCTTGCCCCATCTGATTATCATCTATTGTGAAGTTTGCAGAACTATCTTGATGGAAAAGAGCTTGGAACACATAAAGATGTTAAAGCTACCCTCTCTTCATTTTCTTCCTCCAAACCCCAAGAATTTTATAGAAGTGGCATTTAGAAGCTTGTGAATCATTAGCAGGAAGTAATTTATAATAATGGAACATACATTACTGATTAAATAATATTAAAAGCGTTTGTCTTTTTCTGAACCTAAAATCGGACATTACTTAAGGGATGACTTAAGGGATATAATGGATGACCTGATATAATATGAGGGATATAATGGATGGCCTGATATAATATAAGGGATATAAGGGATGACCTGATAAATTCTTCACTTCCATCTGTTAGTACTTCTGTCTTTTACAATTTAAGTATTTGTTACGTAACAGCAAAACAGATATTGCTACAGCGTTATAATATATGTACAAGAAAACTACCTACTTAGGGAAGAGTGAATAAGAAGTGATAACTGTTGTCTAACAGCTTACCTTCAACCAGTCAACCATCCCGAAATAACTTAGCAACGTTTCGGCCAATCTACTGTTAGTGGAATTGATGGAAGGTCGTTTATTCTAAACGTTGATTGCATTCTGGATTCGTTACCAATTTTTAATATTTTTCTTTCCTTTTATTTAATATTTCTCACAAAGCTATAATTAAAGCGCTATAGACTGGACAATATGTCCATAGCACAACAAAATAAGTGTTCCTTACTGAATGATATTTTCAGAGTACAATGGTAGAAGTCATTCATTACTGAGCAATATTTACAAAGGACAGCGATAAAAACCGTCCTTTACTGAACACTATTTACATATCACAACGGTAGAAGTCTTCCCTTACTGAATACCATTTATATATCACAATGGTAGAAGTTATCCCTTACTGAACAATATTTACATATCACAATGGTAGAAAACTTCCCTTAATGAACACTATTTACATATTACAATGGTAGAAGTCTTCCCTTACCGAACAAAATTTACATATCACAATGTTAAAAGTGATCATTTATTGAACAATACTTAGATAGTACAAATATAGAACTCGTTCATACTACAACTGTACAAGTCGTCATTTACCGAACAATATGTCTATAATACAGTGGTAATAGTTGTCTCAGTACAACTGTTCAACTCGTCCTTTACTGAAAAATAGTGGAACAACAGAATATTCTTTTCATTGAATAATTTTTGTTTCCACTACTTCTTTGGTATATTTTACAAAGTTTATTTTATCGTGTTTTTTTTTTTTCTCTATTTCCTTGGTACGTTTTATAAGGTTCATTTTATCCTTTTTTGTTTTCATTATTTCCTTGGTATAATTTACAAGGTTCATTTTATCGTTTTTTTTTGGTTTTCACAATTCTCTCGATATATTTTACAAGGTTCATTTTATCGTTTTTTGGTTTTTATTATTTTCTTGGTATATTTTACAACGCTCATTTTATCGTTTTTTTGTTTTCATTATTTTCTTGGTATATTTTACAAGGTTCATTTTATCTTTTTTTTTGTTTTCATTATTTTCTTGGTATATTTTACAAGGTTCATTTTATCGGTTTTTTTTTTGTTTTCACTATTTCCTTGATATATTTTACAAGGTTCAATTTTATCATTTTTCGTTTTGTTCACGGAAAAGGATAATTACCCATTTTTTTCGTAAAAGATTGTTTAAAAATAACATTTCCACTGTCATGTACTAACTTTATCTGCGTAAACAAAAGGTTCCAGAAGAGAGAAATGCAGGCGTCATGTGCATACCGAATTTGATTGGTATCGTTTAAAACGCGGACCCACGAGGTTTCATATATATAAATAGATAGATCTTTTATTTAAATCTGAATAACAAACAGTAGAAACTTGAAGAATTTTTACCCTAGAAATATGTTTTTAGATTTCAGTTTATTTCAATAAACGTCCAAAACATTTTTGATTGGTTTTACCTATAGAGTAACTTATGTCATCCGTGCGATAAGGTCTACTTCGGCTATACATTTCAGCAACATAAACTCGAAACATAATAGTTCATCGATGGACATTTATGATAAGGAGTCGTTTGTTTGAACTCTGACCACTTCACCGATTTGCGTCCTCGACTCGGTAATGTTATTAAATATAAGATATTAATTGTTTTTGTTCTGTTAAATCCGTTTGATTAAATTAATAAAAATCGATTTCTTCTAAAAATGTTAACCAGTTTGACGTTAAGTAAATTCTACACATATTAATTAACTCTACTTCTGCCCATAGAACAAAGTAAATTTTCGTCGCTTGATATTATATACGCATGAACAAACTACACTCTGGTTTTAACAAAGGCGATTTAGTGTTCACTCTTTCACATTTAGTTTATCAAGTAAACGTACAATAACAACAACATGGACGTGCGTGAGGACGGTAGTGTTTGTTCAGCGATGTTGCTTCCACTTGTTTGGACGATTATGGAAGAACTAAACCTACTAGTACACCTAGTCATTGCCAGCTAGAGAACATCCGCGAGTTTCTACAGTTAAGTGAAAATTAAATTAACTTTTGATGTGTAAATGTTTCATTTTCAGAATCATTCCAATTCAGAAAGTGTAATTAATCGTTACTTAACCCTAAACTTAGTTTGTTAAAAGTTTTATCATCTTGAAATAAAGTTTTATGTTGAACTAAAGTATATCTAATGCATAACCATTATTAACATTTGACATAAGTTTTAATGTAATAAGTGGTAATTATAAGACAGAATTGTCAAAGTGTTTAAGGCTTTTACAAGTTGGTGAATAATGATTACAGTTCTACCTGTCATGTTAGTATTAGGCCTAGGATATGGAAATCAGAGTACGGTTGGAATACTGCTATTATTATCCACTCCTAATTCTTGAAAATCTCTAAGAGGCAACATAAAGTGTTTAAAATGCAATACGCAAAATATTTTAATATCTTATGAAAGTGCAATCATAAGCCACATTTATGTGATGTATCTTCAATGAAAAAATTATTATGATTGACAAAAGTGATGCATTTACACAAAAACATATCAACTAACAGGAAAGCGTAAACAAAACATTTTTTAAAGAAAGTTGTTAGACAGATATAACTAAATCGATGTGATGAATAAAATATTCGATTTTGCTGCATACTGAACTATGTATTTGTTTGCAAAAACGGCTCGTTTGGGTTGAAAAAATATTTTACATAGAAGAGCGAACAACGTTTCGACCTTCTTCGGTCATCGTCAGGTTCACAAAGAAAGAGGTAACTGACCGGAAACTGACCACGTTTGGAAGGGGTTGATTCTAGTGTAGTATCAAAGTGTTATGATTAACAGTGGTATATAGTGTAGTATCAAAGTGTTATGATTAACAGTGGTATATAGTGTAGTATCAAAGTGTTATGATTAACAGTGGTATATAGTGTAGTATCAAAGTGTTATGATTAACATAATGTTTTATAGTGTAGTATCAAAGTGTTATGATTAACATAGTGTTATATAGTGTAGTATCAAAGTGTTATGATTAATAGTGGTATATAATATCAAAGTGTTATGATTAACAGTGGTATATAGTGTAGTATCAAAGTGTTATGATTAATATAGTGGTATGTAGTTTAGTATCAAAGTGTTATGATTAACAGTGGTATATTGTGTAGTTTCAAAGTATTATGATTAACAGTGGTATATAGTGTAGTATCAAAGTGTTATAATTAACAGTGGTATATAGTGTAGTATCAAAGTGTTATGATTAACAGTGGTATATAGTGTAGTATCAAAGTGTTATGATTAACAGTGGTATATAGTGTAGTATCAAGGTGTTATGATTAATAGTGGTATATAGTATCAAAGTGTTATGATTAACAGTGGTATACAGTGTAGTATCAAAGTGTTATGATTAACAGTGGTATGTAGTGTAGTATCAAAGTGTTATGATTAACATAGTGGTATATAGTATAGTATCAAGATGTTATGATTAACATAGTGGTATGTAGTGTAGTATCAAAGTGTTATGATTAACAGTGGTATGTAGTGTAGTATCAAAGTGTTATGATTAACATAGTGGTATATAGTATAGTATCAAGATGTTATGATTAACATAGTGGTATGTAGTGTAGTATCAAAGTGTTATGATTAACAGTGGTATATAGTGTAGTATCAAAGTGTTATAATTAACAGTGGTATATAGTGTAGTATCAAAGTGTTATGATTAACAGTGGTATATAGTGTAGTATCAAAGTGTTATGATTAACAGTGTTATATAGTGTAGAATCAAAGTGTTATGATTAACAGTGTTATATAGTGTAGTATCAAAGTGTTATGATTAACAGTGGAATGTAGTGTAGTATCAAATTGTTATGATTAACATAGTGGTATATAGTATAGTATCAAAGTGTTATGATTAACATAGTGGTATATAGTGTAGTATCAAAGTGTTATGATTAACATAGTGTGATATAGTGTAGTATCAAATTGTTATGATTAACAGTGGTATATAGTGTAGTATCAAAGTGTTATACTTAACAGTGGTATATAGTGTAGAACCAAAGTGTTATGATCAACAGTGTTATATAGTGTAGTATCAAAGTGTTATGATTAACAGTGGTATATAGTGTAGTATCAAAGTGTTATGATTAAAATAGTGGTTTATAGTGTAGTATCAAAGTGTTATGATTAACAAAGTGGTATATAGTATAGTATCGAAGTATCATGATAAACATAGTGGTATATAGTATAGTATCAAATTATTATGGTTGACATAGTGGTATGTAGAATAGTATCAAAGTATTATGGTTAACATAGTGGTATATAGTGTAGTATCAAAGTATTATGATTAACATAGTGGTATATAGTGTGGTATCAAAGTATTATGATTAACATAGTGGTATATACTATAGTATCAAAGTATTGTGATTAACATAGTGGTATATACTATAGTATCAAAGTGTTATGATTAAGATAGTGGTATGTAGTATAGTATCAAAGTGTTATGATTAAGATAGTGGTATGTAGTATAGTATCAAAGTGTTATGATTAACAGTGTTATATAGTATAGTATCAAAGTGTTATGATTAACATAGTGGTATATAGTATACTATCAAAGTATTATGGTTAACACGGTGGTATGTAGTATAGTATCAAAGTATCATGATTAACATAGTGGTATATACTATAGTATCAAAGTATCATGATTAACATAGTGGTATGTAGTATAGTATCAAAGTGTTATGATTAACAGTGTTATATAGTGTAGTATCAAAGTGTTATGATTAACAGTGGTATGTAGTGTAGTATCAAAGTGTTATGATTAACATAGTGGTATATAGTGTAGTATCAAAGTGTTATGATTAACATAGTGTTATATAGTGTAGTATCAAAGTGTTATGATTAACAGTGGTATATAGTGTAGTATCAAAGTGTTATGATTAACATAGTGTTATATAGTGAAGTATCAAAGTGTTATGATTAACAGTGGTATGTAGTGTAGTATCAAAGTGTTATGATTAACATAGTGGTATATAGTATAGTATCAAAGTGTTATGATTAACATAGTGGTATATAGTGTAGTATCAAAGTGTTATGATTAACAGTGGTATATAGTGTAGTATCAAAGTGTTATAATTAACAGTGGTATATAGTGTAGTATCAAAGTGTTATGATTAACAGTGGTATATAGTGTAGTATCAAAGTGTTATGATTAACAGTGTTATATAGTGTAGAATCAAAGTGTTATGATTAGTATAGTGGTATGTAGTTTAGTATCAAAGTGTTATGATTAACAGTGGTATATTGTGTAGTTTTAAAGTATTATGATTAACAGTGGTATATAGTGTAGTATCAAAGTGTTATAATTAACAGTGGTATATAGTGTAGTATCAAAGTGTTATGATTAACAGTGGTATATAGTGTAGTATCAAAGTGTTATGATTAACAGTGTTATATAGTGTAGAATCAAAGTGTTATGATTAACAGTGTTATATAGTGTAGTATCAAAGTGTTATGATTAACAGTGGTATGTAGTGTAGTATCAAAGTGTTATGATTAACATAGTGGTATATAGTATAGTATCAAAGTGTTATGATTAACATAGTGGTATATAGTGTAGTATCAAAGTGTTATGATTAACAGTGTTATATAGTGTAGTATCAAAGTGTTATGATTAATAGTGGTATATAATATCAAAGTGTTATGATTAACAGTGGTATATAGTGTAGTATCAAAGTGTTATGATTAACATAGTGGTATATAGTGTAGTATCAAAGTGTTATGATTAACATAGTGTTATATAGTGTAGTATCAAAGTGTTATGATTAACAGTGGTACATAGTGTAGTATCAAAGTGTTATGATTAACATAGTGTTATATAGTGAAGTATCAAAGTGTTATGATTAACAGTGGTATGTAGTGTAGTATCAAAGTGTTATGATTAACATAGTGGTATATAGTATAGTATCAAGGTGTTATGATTAACATAGTGGTATGTAGTGTAGTATCAAAGTGTTATGATTAACAGTGGTATATAGTGTAGTATCAAAGTGTTATGATTAACAGTGGTATATAGTGTAGTATCAAAGTGTTATGATTAACAGTGTTATATAGTGTAGAATCAAAGTGTTATGATTAGTATAGTGGTATGTAGTTTAGTATCAAAGTGTTATGATTAACAGTGGTATATTGTGTAGTTTCAAAGTATTATGATTAACAGTGGTATATAGTGTAGTATCAAAGTGTTATAATTAACAGTGGTATATAGTGTAGTATCAAAGTGTTATGATTAACAGTGGTATATAGTGTAGTATCAAAGTGTTATGATTAACAGTGTTATATAGTGTAGAATCAAAGTGTTATGATTAACAGTGTTATATAGTGTAGTATCAAAGTGTTATGATTAACAGTGGTATGTAGTGTAGTATCAAAGTGTTATGATTAACATAGTGGTATATAGTATAGTATCAAAGTGTTATGATTAACATAGTGGTATATAGTGTAGTATCAAAGTGTTATGATTAACAGTGGTATATAGTGTAGTATCAAGGTGTTATGATTAACATAGTGTTATATAGTGAAGTATCAAAGTGTTATGATTAATAGTGGTATATAGTATCAAAGTGTTATGATTAACAGTGGTATACAGTGTAGTATCAAAGTGTTATGATTAACAGTGGTATGTAGTGTAGTATCAAAGTGTTATGATTAACATAGTGGTATATAGTATAGTATCAAGATGTTATGATTAACATAGTGGTATGTAGTGTAGTATCAAAGTGTTATGATTAACAGTGGTATATAGTAGTATCAAAGTGTTATAATTAACAGTGGTATATAGTGTAGTATCAAAGTGTTATGATTAACATGTGAGTGGTATATAGTGTAGTATCAAAGTGTTATGATTAACATAGTGTTATATAGTGTAGTATCAAAGTGTTATGATTAACAGTGGTATATAGTGTAGTATCAAAGTGTTATGATTAACAGTGGTATATAGTGTAGAATCAAAAGTGTTATGATTAACAGTGTTATATAGTGTAGTATCAAAGTGTTATGATTAACAGTGGTATATAGTGTAGTATCAAAGTGTTATGATTAAAATAGTGGTTTATAGTTGTAATATCAAAGTGTTATGATTAACAAAGTGGTATATAGTATAGTATCGAAGTATCATGATAAACATAGTGGTATATAGTATAGTATCAAATTGTTATGATTGACATAGTGGTATGTAGTAGAATAGTATCAAAGTATTATGGTTAACATAGTGGTATATAGTGTAGTATCAAAAAGTATTATGATTAACATAGGTGGTATATAGTGTGGTATCAAAGTATTATGATTAACATAGTGGTATATACTATAGTATCAAAGTATTATGATTAACATGAGTGGTATATAGTATAGTATCAAAGTGTTATGATTAAGATAGTGGTATGTAGTATAGTATCAAAGTGTTATGATTAACAGTGTGTATATAGTATATAGTATCAAAGTGTTATGATTAACATTATAGTGGTATATAGTATTGTTTATCAAAGTATTATGGTTAACACGGTGGTATGTAGTATAGTATCAAAGTATCATGATTAACATAGTGGTATATACTATAGTATCAAAGTATCATGATTAACATAGTGGTATGTAGTATAGTATCAAAGTGTTATGATTAACAGTGTTATATAGTGTAGTATCAAAGTGTTATATGATTAACAGTGGTGGTATGTAGTGTAGTATCAAAGTGTTATGATTAACATAGTGGTATATAGTATAGTATCAAAGTGTTATGATTAACATAGTGGTATATAGTGTAGTATCAAAGTGTTATGATTAACATAGTGTTATATAGTGTAGTATCAAAGTGTTATGATTAACAGTGGTATATAGTGTAGTATCAAAGTGTTATGATTAACATAGTGTTATTTATATAGTGAAGTATCAAAGTGTTATGATTAATAGTGGTATATAGTATCAAAGTGTTATGATTAACAGTGGTATGTAGTGTAGTATCAAAGTGTTATGATTAACAGTGGTATATAGTGTATTATCAAAGTGTTATAATTAACAGTGGTATATAGTGTAGTATCAAAGTGTTATGATTAACAGTGGTATATAGTGTAGTATCAAAGTGTTATGATTAACAGTGTTATATAGTGTAGTATCAAAGTGTTATGATTAGTATAGTGGTAGCATGTAGTTTTAGTATCAAAGTGTTATGATTAACAGTGGTATATTGTGTAGTTTCAAAGAAGTATTATGATTAACAGTGGTATATAGTGTAGTATCAAAGTGTTATGATTAACAGTGGTATATAGTGTAGTATCAAAGTGTTATGATTAACAGTTTTATATAGTGTAGAATCAAAGTGTTATGATTAACAGTGTTATATAGTGTAGTATCAAAGTGTTATGATTAACAGTGGTATGTAGTGTAGTATCAAAGTGTTATGATTAACATAGTGGTATATAGTATAGTATCAAAGTGTTATATATACTATAGTATCAAAGTATCATGATTAACATAGTGGTATATAGTGTAGTATCAAAGTGTTATGATTAACATAGTGTTATATAGTGTAGTATCAAAGTGTTATATGATTAACAGTGTTATATAGTGTAGTATCAAAGTGTTATGATTAACAGTGGTATGTGAAGTGTAGTATCAAAGTGTTATGATTAACAGGTGGTATATAGTGTAGTATCAAAGTGTTATGATTAACATAGTGGTATATAGTATAGTATCATCAAAAGTGTTATGATTATGGTAGTAGTATAGTGTAGTAAAAAGTGTTATGATTAACAGTGGTATATAGTGTAGTATCAAAGTGTTATGATTAACATAGTGGTATATAGTATAGTATCAAGATGTTATGATTAACATAGTGGTATATAGAGAGTGTATCAAAGGTGTTATGAGTTAACATAGTGTTATATAGTGTAGTATCAAAAGTGTTATGATTAACAGTGGTATATAGTGTATCAAAGTATCAAGATGTTATGATTAACAGTGGTATATAGTGTAGTATCAAAGTGTTATGAGTTAACATAGTGTATATAGTGTAGAATCAAAATGTTATGATTAACAGGTGTTTATATAGTATAGTTATCAAAGTGTTATGATGCACATAGAGGTATGTAGTATAGTATCAAAATTGTTATGATTAACATAGGTAGTATATAGTGTAGTATCAAAGTGTTATGATTAACATAGTGGTATATAGTGTAGTATCAAAGTGTTATGATTAACATAGTGTTATATAGTGTAGTATCAAAGTGTTATGATTAACAGTGGTACATATAGTGTAGTATCAAATTGTTATGATTAACATAGTGGTATATAGTGTAGTATCAAAGTGTTATACTTAACATGGTGGTATATAGTGTAGTATCAAAGTGTTATGATTAACAGTGGTATATGTAGTAGTATCAAAGTGTTATGATTAACAGTGGTATATAGTGTAGTATCAAAGTGTTATGATTAACATGAGTGGTATATAGTTGTAGTATCCAAAGTGTTATGATTAAAACAGTGTTATATAGTGTAGTATCAAAATGTTATGATTAACAGTGTAGTATTATGAAATTGTAGTATCAAAGTGTTATGATTAAAATAGTGGTTTTATATAGTGTAATATCAAAGTGTTATGATTAACATAGTGGTATATAGTATAGTATCAAAGTATTATGATTAACATAGTGGTATATAGTATAGTATCAAAGTGTTATGATTAACATGGTGGTATGTAGTGTATAGTATCAAAGTGATTATGATTAACATAGTGGTATATAGTGTAGTATCAAAGTAGTATGTTGTTGCATGGTGGGTATGTAGTGGTATCAAAGTATTATGATTAACATAGTGGTATATAGTATAGTATCAAAGTGTTATGATTAACATAGGTGGTATATAGTATAGTATCAAAGTGTTATGATTAACATAGTGGTATGTATGTATGTATAGTATCAAAGTATTATGATTAACTGAGTGTTATATAGTGTAGTATCAAAATGTTATGATTAACAGTAGGTATTATAGTGTAGTATCAAAGTATTATAGTTAACACGGTGGTATGTAGTAACAGTATCCAATGAAATGCATGATTAACATAGTGAGGTATATACTATAGTATCAAAAGTGTTATGATTAACATAGTGGTATATACTGTAGTATCAAGAGTGTTATGATTAACAGTAGTGTTATATAATGTAGTATCAAAGTGTTATGATTAACAGTGTACATATAGTGTAGTATCAAAAGTGTTATGATTAACATAGTAGTATATAGTATAGTATCAAAGTGTTATGATTAACATGAGTGGTACATATAGTGTAGTATCAAAGTGTTATATGATTAACATAATTATTGTTATAGTGTAGTATCAAAGTGTTATGATTAACAGTGGTATATAAATTATAGTATCAAAGTGTTATGATGATTAACATAGTGTTATATAGTGTAGTATCAAAGTATTTATGATTAGCATAGTGTTATATAGTGTAGTATCAGTGTTACATGATTAACAAGAGTGGTATATAGTATCAAAAGTGTTATGATTAACATAGTGGTATATAGTGTAGTATCAAAGTGTTATGATTAACATAGTGGTATATAGTATAGTATCAAGATATTATGATTAACATATGATGAGTATGTAGTGTAGTATCAAAGTGTTATAATTAACAGTGGTATATAGTGTAGTATCAAAGTGTTATGATTAACAGTGGTATATAGTGTAGTATCAAAAGTGTTATGATTAACAGTGTTATATAGTGTAGAATCAAAAGTGTTATGATTAACAGTGTTATATAGTGTAGTAGTATCAAAGTGTTATGATTAACAGTTAGTATGGAGTGTAGTATCAAAGTGTTATGATTAACATAGGTAGTATTTATGTGTATGTATTATCAAAGTGTTATATGATTAACATAGTGGTATATAGTGTAGTATCAAAGTGTTATGATTAACATTAGTGGTATATGAGTGTAGTATCAAAGTGTTATGCATTAACGGTATATAGTGTAGTGTCAAGGTGTTATGTTGATTAACATGGTATTATATAGTGTAGTATCAAAGTGTTATGATTAACAGTGGGTATATAGTATCAAAGTGTTATGAGTGATTAACAGTGGTATATAGTGTAGTATCAAAGTGTTATGATTAACAGTGGTATATAATTGTGAGTATCAAAGTGTTATGATTAACATAGTGGTATATAGTTATAGTATCAAAGATGTTATGATTAACATAGTGGTATGTAATTAACAAAGTATCAAAGTGTTATGATTTAACAGTGGTATATAGTGTAGTATCAAAGTGTTATGATTAACAGTGGTATATGAAATGTAGTATCAAAGTGTTATGATTAACAGTGGTATATAGTGTAGTATCAAAGTGTTATGATTAACAGTGTTATATAGTGTAGTATCAAAATGTTATGTGATTAACAGTGTTATATAGTGTAGTATCAAAGTGTTATGATTAACAGTGGTATGTAGTGTAGTATCAAATTGTTATGATTAACATAGTTGGTATATAGTGTATAGTATCAAAGTGTTATGATTAACATAGTGGTATATAGTGTAGTATCAAAAGTGTTATGATTAACATAGTGTTATATAGTGTAGTATCAAAGTGTTATGATTAACGTGTGGTATATAGTGTAGTGTATCAAAGTGTATATGCAACAGTGGTATATAGTGTAGAATCAAAGTGTTATGATTAACGTGTTTATATGTAGTGTTAGTATCAAAGTGTTATGATTAACAGTGTGGTATTTGTTATATAGTGTAGTATCAAAGTGTTATGATTAAAATAGTTGGTATATAGTGTAAGTATCAAAGTGTTATGATTAACATAGTGGTACATATAGTATAGTATCAAAGTATTTGTCAGTTAACATAAATTGGTATATAGTATAGTATCAAAGTATTATGATTAACATAGTGGTTATATAGTGTAGTATCAAAAGTATTTATGATTAACATAGTGGTATATAGTGTGGTATCAAAGTATTATGATTAACATAGTGGTATATAGTATATAGTATCAAAGTGATTATGATTAACATAGTGGTATATACTATAGTATCAAAGTTGTTATGATTAAGATAGTGGTATGTAGTATAGTATCAAAGTGTTATGATTAACAGGTGTTATATAGTATAGTATCAAAGTGTTATGATTAACATAGTAGTATATAGTATACTATCAAAGTATTATGGTTAACATGGTGGTATGTGAGTAGTATCAAAGAAGTATCATGGTTAACATAGTGGTATATACTATAGTATCAAAGTATCATGATTAACATAGTGGTATGTAGTATAGTATCAAAGTGTTATGATTAACAGTTGTATAGTGTAGTATCAAAGTGTTATTGTGATTAACAGTTGGTATGATTAGTGTAGTATCAAAGTGTTATGATTAACATGAGTGGATATAGTATATATAGTATCAAAGTGTTATGATTAACATAGTGGTATATAGTGTAGTATCAAAGTGTTATGATTAACATAGTGTTATATAGTGTAGTATCAAAAGTGTTATGATTAACAGGTGGTATATAGTAAGAGTATCAAGGTGTTATGATTAACATGGTGTTATATATAGTGAAAGTATCAAAGTGTTATGATTAATAGTGGTATATAGTATCCAAAGTCAATTTATAGATTAACAGTGAGGTATATAGTGTAGTATCAAAGTGTTACATGGTGTTACAGTGGTATCATGAGTGTAGTATAAAGGTAGTATTGATTAACAGTGGTATGTAGTAGTATCAAAGTGTTATGATTAACATGGTGGTATATCAGTATAGTATCAAGATGTTATGATTAACACTTAGTAGGTATGTGAGTGTAGAGTATCAAAGTGTTATGATTAACATAGTGGTATATATAGTGTAGTATCAAAGTGTTATGATTAACAGTGGTATATAGTGTAGTATCAAAAGTGTTACCAGTTAACAGTGGTATATAGTGTAGTATCAAAGTGTTATGATTAACAGTGGTATATAGTGTAGTATCAAAGTGTTATGATTAACAGTGGTATATGTAGTGTAGTGTGTTATCAAAATTGTTACATGATTAACATAGTGGTATATAGTATAGTATCAAAGTGTTATGATTAACATAGTGGGTATATATAATTATTAAAATTATCAAAGTTGTTATGCCAGAACATAGTGTGTTATATAGTGTAGTATCAAAGTGTTATGATTAACAGTGGTATATAGTGTAGTATCAAAGTGTTATATTAACAGGTGGTTATATAGTGTAAGATCAAAGGGTATTTATGATTAACAGTGTTATATAGTGTAGTATCAAAGTGTTATGATTAACAGTAGTTATATAGTAGTATAGTATCAAGGTGTTGCTGATTAACATAGTGGTATATAGTATAGTATCAAGTATTATGATTAACATGTGGTGGTATAGCAGTATAGTATCAAAGTGTCATGAGTTAACATAGTGGTATATGTATGAGTATCAAAGTATTATGATTAACATAGTGGTATATAGTATAGTATCAAAGTGTTATGATTAACATTTATATAGTGTAGTATCAAGTGTTATGATTAACAGTGGTATATAGTGTAGTATCAAAGTGTTATGATTAACATAGTGGTATATAGTATAGTATCAAAGTGTTATGATTAACATATGGTATATAGTGTAGTATCAAAGTGTTATGATTAACATAGTGTTATATAGTGTAGTATCAAAGTGTTATGATTAACGGTGATAAGGTAAGTATAGTGGTATCAAAGATGTTATATGATTAACATATGAGTGTTATATAGTGAAGTATCAAAGTGTTATGATTAACATAGTGGTATATAGTACATAGTAGTTTATGATTAACATAGTGGCATATATAGTATAGTATCAAAGTGTTATGATTAACATAAGTGGTATATAGTGTAGTATCAAAGTGTTATGATTAACAGTGGTATATAGTGTAGTATCAAAAGTGTTATATTATAGTGGTATATGAATGTAGTATCAAAGTGTTATGATTAACATGGTGGTATATAGTATAGTATCAAAGTGTTATGATTAACCAGTGTTATATAGTATAGTATCAAAGTGTTATGATTAACAGTGGTATATAGTGTAGTATCAAAGTGTTATGATTGCTTGAGTGGTATGTAGTGTAGTATCAAAGTGTTATGATTAACATAGTGGTATGTAGTGTAGTATCAAAGTGTTATGATTAACATAGTGGTATATAGTGTAGTATCAAAGTGTTATGATTAACGCATGAGTGTTATATAGT
>NC_134837.1:2725223-2795994 GCF_004210375.1 Tachypleus tridentatus | reverse complement strand
TATCTCTTCCACGTTTTTGGTATGATATGTATATACATGAGAACATATCCATTAATATATACTTCAAGCATAAGATATATTTTACACTACTTTCTTTTTTTAAGGGGTACCCACTCAATTATAGAACGTATATAGAGATACAAAACAGCTAGTTGAATGTTGTAAGTGAACATGCTTCACTGTTAAAGACGAAACGTTGCATTGAAATAGATTATTATCGACATGGGTATTTATTATATGATAAACTGATTATAGTTTCTTAACTGAAATATTCGCCCAACTTTCATGTTTTCAAACCTAAATTTAATTGATAACAACGGTAAACAAACACTAAAATTATACGTTGCAAAATAGTTTTATATGTTTTAGTTTATAATAACATTGAACAAACATTAAAATTGTACGTTACAAAATAGTTTTATATGTTTTTAATTTGTAATAACATTAAACAAACAATAAAATTATATGTTACAAAATAGTTTTATATGCTTTTTTTTCCTTTCACATTTTATCAAGTCATTCCTAATATCAAGTCCGATATTAGGTTTAGAAAAAGAGAAAGGATTTCAAATGGTTTTAATGTTATTTAAACAATAATGTGTGTTTTATTACTATTAATTACTTCCTACCAACGGTTCACAAGCTTCTGAATGTCACTTCTATAAATTTCTTGGGGTTTGGAGGAAAAGAATGTAGAGAGGGTAGTTTTGATATCTTCAAGCTGTTTTCTATCAAGATAATTCTGTAAGCTTTGGAATAAATGATAATCAGATGGCGAAAGGTCTGGATAATAAGGAGGATATGGATGTTTTTTTTTCCAGTCTAGTTCTTCAATTTTGGCGGATGTGATTCTTGCTGTATGGAGTCATGCATCATCCTCGTGTGACACATTCATTACGATTGATCAAAGCAAATCTCCTTTCTTTCAGTGCAACATTGAAGCGCCCTAAGTGTTGACAATAGAATTCTGATGTAATCGTTTCATTGAGTGGCAGCAACTCAAAGTGGATCACACCAACGATATCCTACAAATGCTTAACAAGACTTTTCCTAGGGTGGAGGTCCATTTTGGACTGTGCTTACCCAGGTTACCTGTACTGAGCCATCGTCTGTGACGCTTAACATTTTATAATACATCCATTTTTTATCTCCAGTCACTAACCTGTCCAAGAAAGGTGAGTTATGTACACAAGAGTGAGAAGTGCAAATTTACACTCTTACTCTAAGGTTGGCTTTTATCAAATTATGAGGGACCCATTTTCAAAGTTTTGACACCTTTTCAAGCTGTTGCAAATGATTATGAACTGTTGAATGGGTTAAATTAAGCTTTTGTGCTAGTTCTTCAACTATTACAGCACAATATTCATCAAGTGCAGCCAGTAACAAGTCATCATTAAACTCAACAGGATGACCTGAATGTGGCGCATCACTTAAGCTGTAGTCACCTGATCTAAACTTCTGAAACCACCTTCAACATTTTCTTTCATTGAGAGACTCTGCACCATAAACACCTTGAATGTTTTGTGTAGTTTCTGCTGCACTATTTGCTTCTTTAAACTCATAAAACATTATATGACTAATGTGCTCCTCAGACACATCCATCTTTATGAGGGTTTATTTGATTAACTTTCGAAAAAAAGTGGAGTTGGGTTAGTTTCTTTTATTTGTCTGAACATTTTTATACATGTCCTACTACATATTTTACTCATTAAAACTTTCTACAAGGACAGAAATGATGATGAACTTTTTGTATTACATTTTCGGACATTATTTATGAGATGGTCTTCATTTCGAGATTTATTTTTAAACTTTATCTCACATCGCTAGGTCTGGCTAGCGTCTCCTGACGCGACATACTGTCACAAAAACGTACTTTGCTAGGGGTGGGTAGGTTATAAGTTTGTTTGTTTTGAAGTAAAGCACGGGTATTGTAACTCGGGCTTACAATGCTAATGAGAGAAGTGTGTATACGTAGTAAAATTGTTAAATTTTAGAGACGATTATTTGCAAATAGACCTTGTGTATGTTTGTGTGAAGTTCTGGAACAGACACACAGCTTACGTTTTAATAGCTCATTCGATTGTTAAAACTTAATACAATATACCAAACTTTCCCACAGAAACATTCTAAATAAAGACAATTATATTATACACATAAAAACAAACAAAGAGAATGCCAACTTTTGTTTTCTTTCCTAAGTACGTCAGTAACACTAAAATACAAAAGTTTGGTATACTTATCACTTCATTTGTCATACAAGGTCCATTTTTATAGCGTTCAAACCGGACTACTGTTTTATTTACAAAATAGCTTTTAGGAATAATATATCTACAAACAAATGAGATGTTGTTATAGCATGATAAATCAAATATCTTATTCTGCTACATTCATGTCAGCACTTAAATAGTAGATGTAATATAATTGTTTCACTTCTTGTTCAAAGCAGTCCGTTATACAGTAGAGACGTTGTAAAGAGTTGTACTGTTTATATTTGGTACTATAAATTTAATAATATACACTGTTGGCCAAAATCTTAAGGCCAATGAATATAAAGAAAATATATGCATTTTCATTGTTAGACTCAACCACTTATTTGAGTAGAGCTTCAAAATATGAAAATAAGAAAAGGGAAAATTAAAATAACGTTTTAGTATTTAATTGGTTTTGGGTTTCAATTAAGCACAAAGCTACACAAGGGCTATCTGTGCTCTGCCCACCACATACCGCTGAGCCACTGGGGGCTTAGTATTTAATAGGGAAAATGTGAACACTATGAAATTACCCTAAATACTAGCTGGTCGAAAGTTTAAGACCACACTCAAACAAAGCATTAATCGGTAAACACGTAACGAAATTTAGTCATTTGTGTTCAAGCATTACTGTTGTCACCATCTCCCATTGACATCTTCTGTGTTAAATTGGGTAAAAACATGGCAAAGGCTAAAAGTTGACAGAGTTCGAACGTGGCAGAATTGTCGAGCTGCAAAACCAAGGTCTCTCTCAACGTGCCATCGCTGGTGAGATTGGGCGTAGTAAAACTGCTGTTGTAAATTTCTTAAAACAACCTGAGGGATACGGAACGAGAATTTCAACTGGTCGGCCCAAGAAAATTTTGCCGGGTTGAACAGGAGGATTCAACGGTTGTCCGGCAAGACACCAGCCGATCGTTGAACCAGATTAAGGCCCTTACGGACGCAGAATACAGCTCAAGAACAATAAGAGATCATTTAGGAGAGAAAGGTATTAAAATGTAAACGTCTTCAAAGGCCACGTCTCCTTCCACACAACAGAAACAGCTCGGTTAAACTTTGCTGAGAAGCACCAAACATGGGACGTAGAAAAGTGGAAGAAGGTTTCGTTCGCTGATGAGAAAAAAATTAATATGGATGGTACAGATGGCTTTCAACGTTACTGACACGATAAGGATATCCCACAGGACACATTTTCTACACGACACAGTGGAGGAGGTTCCATCATGATCTTGGGTGCTTTCTCCTTCCAGGGAACAATGACACTTCAGGTTATACAGGGGCGTCAAACAGTGGCTGGCTATATTGGTATGTTAGATCCTTATTGACTGAAGGACCTTGCTTGTGTGGAAATAACTGGATTTTTTAGCAGGTCAAAGGACTTTTTCATGGCGAATAACGTGATTCTTTTGGACCATCCAGCGTGTTCGCCCGAACTAAACCCCACTGAAAATGTTTGGGAGTGGATGACAAGGGAAGTCTATAGAAATGGACGTCCATTTTAAACAATGCATAATCTTCGTTAAGCCATCTTCACTACTTGGAATAACAAATGTTTATATAGACCATGTCAAAGTGAATGTTTGAAATTATTCGTAATGACGGCCGTGCAACTCACTACTGAGACCTCTTGTTGGGCATTTCCTACCCTGTTTAGAACTTCTTTTTGGTATGGTCTTAAACTTTTGACCACCTAGTATTTAGGCTAATTTTACAATGTTCACATTTTCCCTATTAAATGCTAAAAAGTTTTTTTATTTTTATTTTCCCTTTTCTTATTTTCATCTTTCGAAGCTCTACTCAAATAAGTGGTTGAGTCTAACAACGCAAAATGCATATCTTTCTTTATGTTTTTTGGTCTTACGATTTTGGCCAGCAGTGTATGTTATGTTATAGATAAGGAAATAAGAACTGTCCTAAAGTGTTTTAATTATCAAATATTTCTTTAACTTAGGCTTAAGCGGATATTTTAATCCTAGTTACATCTTGTGAGTCAGAAAAGAACAGGTAATTTAAACAGCAGCAACAGCTTACCTGGACATATTACTACTGGTTATGTGATAGGAACCAAAATGTTGATCGTTCCATTTGCAATCTTCCTACGTCTTGTAAAGTTTGTTGTTGCTCAAACAAACCGTTTACTATGGTTACTTTATTAACGATATACGTGTAATTTTATGAAATATGGAAATTTTTGAATGTATGAAAAAGTTTAATAAGAATTAGTTTTGATTACTAAGTTAGTATGCCAGTTTTGGTTTAGGTCGGTCAACTCATTTGTCACGGAAATAAAGTTCCCTGGTTATTAAATAGTTACCGGATCGGTATGCCTCAATATACACACACCATGTGTGAAGAACGTGGTTTAATACACACAGAACATGTGTGAAGAACGTGGTTTAATACACACAGAACATGTGTAAATAACATGGTTTAATACACATAGAACACGTGTGAAGAACATGGTTTAATACACACAGAACACGTGTAAAGAACGTGGTTTAATACACACAGAACATGTGTGAAGAATGTGGTTTAATACACACAGAACATGTGTAAATAACATGGTTTAATACACATAGAACACGTGTGAAGAACATGGTTTAATACACACAGAACACGTAAAGAACGTGGTTTAATACACACAGAACATGTGTGAAGAATGTGGTTTAATACACACAGAACACGTGAAGAACGTGGTTTAATACACACAGAACATGTGTGAAGAACGTGGTTTAATACACACAGAACATGTGTAAATAACATGGTTTAATACACATAGAACACGTGTGAAGAACATGGTTTAATACACACAGAACACGTGTAAAGAACGTGGTTTAATACACACAGAACATGTGTGAAGAACGTGGTTTAATGCACATAGAACATGTGTGAAGAACGTTGGTATTCAGCTTTCTATTCTCAGCTCTGCAAGTGTATAACCATGGTTTACATAACGTTACTTTAAATGTAAAGAGTGAAAGAAACACTAGACGTCGTGTCTTTGTGCTGTTGTGTTGTTCAATACACAAAAAAAACGTAAAACATTAACACTAATTACGAACCCTTAAAGTTCAGATATTGTATTAAATATTCTGGGAAAGTTATTTTGTATGATATTGTATAACACGAATTCCATATATATATATGTCATTGAATACAAATCAATATAAACACCTACATACTGTCATACGGCATAACTTTAGTAAATTAAGTTGATAAATAGTGTTCATATCTAGATAGTTAACTGAATATTATAAGTAATATATACAGACTACCCAGACACCTCTTCTAACCTAACCCCAGATATATATGTCATTTCTTACTAATCACTGGATGATCGTTCAATTTTACACACAGTCATTCCGAATACTGGAACATTTGTGAACGTTTAAAGTAGTAAACAGTTAGTTGTTAGAATGAACGTTATTATATGAAAACTATGCAGGTAGGATATCCTTTAATACTTATGTCGTTAGACATATGAGATTTGTGTCCAGAAAAATAAAATACAGCTTTCAAAGTAATAAGAAATATAAAAATCATGACTATGAAAAGTTATTCAAACATCTTCCTTATTTACGGTTTTAATAACTATAGAAAAATTCCAGATGTCTTCAGAATGTGTTAAATTGAAGAGAATATTCACATCTAGAAACACAAACACGTCTATAACAGTTAGAGACTGGCACAATCCTCTCAACACAAACACGTCTATAACAGTTAGAGACTGGCACAATCCTCTCAACACAAACACGTCTATACCAGCGAGATACTGGCAAAAACCTCTCAACACAAACACGTTTATAAAAGCGAGAGACTGGCAAAAACCTCTCAACACAAACACGTCTATAACAGCGAGAGACTGGTAAAAACCTCTCAACACAAACACGTCTATACCAGCGAGAGACTGGCAAAAACCTCTCATCACAAACAAGTTTATAAAAGCGAGAGACTGGTAAAACCTCTCAACACAAACACGTCTATAACAGCGAGAGACTGGTAAAATCCTCTCAACACAAACACGTCTATACCAGCGAGAGACTGGCAAAAACCTCTCAACACAAACACGTCTATAACAGCGAGAGACTGGCAAAAACCTCTCATCACAAACACGTTTATAAAAGCGAGAGACTGGTAAAAACCTCTCAACACAAACACGTCTATAACAGCGAGAGACTGGTAAAAACCTCTCAACACAAACACGTCTATACCAGCGAGAGACTGGCAAAAACCTCTCAACACAAACACGTTTATAACAGCGAGAGACTGGCAAAAACCTCTCAACACAAACACGTCTATAACAGCGAGAGACTGGTAAAAACCTCTCAACACTAACACGTTCATAAAAGCGAGAGACTGGTAAAAACCTCTCAACACAAACACGTCTATAACAGCGAGAGACTGGTAAAAACCTCTCAACACAAACACGTTCATAAAAGCGAGAGACTGGTAAAAACCTCTCAACACAAACACGTCTACAGCAGCGAGAGACTGGCAAAAACCTCTCAACACAAACACGTTTATAACAGCGAGAGACTGGCAAAACCTCTCAACACAAACACGTCTATAACAGCGAGAGACTGGTAAAAACCTCTCAACACAAACACGTTCATAAAAGCGAGAGACTGGTAAAAACCTCTCAACACAAACACGTCTATAACAGCGAGAGACTGGCAAAAACCTCTCAACACAAACACGTTCATAAAAGCGAGAGACTGGCAAAAACCTCTCATCACTTATATTAATATGTTTCGATAAGTAACATCACAAAACTAATGAATACTGAGTCAATTTCATAATCAATTAATTATAAAATGGTTAACCATCTAATGTCTGATATTAAAACTGCTGTACTGACTCATGTTGAATCGAATATTTTTTTTTAAATGCCATAAAATAATGCACATAAAGTTACTACCAAACGCTACAAGGTAATTAAACTTAATACAAGTACATATCTGGCGATTGGCATATTAATTATAATGATATTATTAGTAATATTTAGTACTCTGGTGTATCTAAACTTAATCAAAATGTGCCACACTGGTAACTTACAAACTGTTAGAGTATGGGATGTTTAACTTCATCTAAACTTAATCAAAATGTGCCACACAGGTAACTTACAAACTGTGGAGTCTGGGATGTTTAACTTCATCTAAACTTGATCAAAACGTGCCACACAGGTAACTTACAAACTGTGGAGTCTGGGATGTTTAACTTCATCTAAACTTAATCAAACAGTGCCACACTGGTAACTTACAAACTGTGGAGTCTGGGATGTTTAACTTTATCTAAACTTAGTCAAAATGTGCCACACAGGTAACTTACAAACTGTAGTGTCTTGGATGTTTAACTTTATCTAAACTTAATCAAAATGTGCCACACAGGTAACTTACAAACTGTGGAGTCTGGGATGTTTAACTTCATCTAAACTTAATCAAACAGTGCCACACTGGTAACTTACAAACTGTGGAGTCTGGGATGTTTAACTTCATCTAAACTTAGTCAAAATGTGCCACACAGGTAACTTACAAACTGTAGAGTCTTGGATGTTTCACTTCAACTAAACTTGATCAAAACGTGCCACACAGGTAACTTACAAACTGTGGAGTCTGGGATGTTTAACTTTATCTAAACTTAATCAAAATGTGCCACACAGGTAACTTACAAACTGTGGAGTCTGGGATGTTTAACTTTATCTAAACTTAATCAAAATGTGCCACACTGGTAACTTACAAACTGTGGAGTCTGGGATGTTTAACTTCATCTAAACTTAGTCAAAACGTGCCACACAGGTAACTTACAAACTGTGGAGTCTGGGATGTTTAACTTCATCTAAACTTAGTCAAAACGTGCCACACAGGTAACTTACAAACTGTTGGAGTCTGGGATGTTTAACTTCATCTAAACTTAGTCAAAACGTGCCACACAGGTAACTTACAAACTGTAGTGTCTTGGATGTTTAACTTTATCTACACTACACTTAGTTAAAACGTGCCACACGAGTAAGTTACAAACTGTGGAGTTTGGGATGTTTAACTTCATCTAAACTTAGTCAAAATGTGCCACACAGGTAACTTATAAACTGTTAGAGTATGGGATGTTTAACTTCATCTAAACTTAGTCAAAACGTACCACACTGGTAAGTTACAAACTGTTGGAGTCTGGGATGTTTAACTTCATCTACACTACACTTAGTTAAAACGTGCCACACCCGTAAGTTACAAAATCAAAAAAATGCAGAGAACACGGAAGTAAAGATTGACTAACCCAAATATTTCATCTTTCTACATTTGTTCACAAGTTGAATCTTGCAAGTGAATAATGCACGATATATCTAGTTAGGTCTAACATCGTTTCTATTATGAATAATACACGGTATATCTAGTTAGGTCTAACATCGTTTCTATTATGAATAATACACGGTATATCTAGTTAGGTCTAACATCGTTTCTATTATGAATAATACACGGTATATCTAGTTAGGACTAACATCGTTTCTATTATGAATAATACACGGTATATCTAGTTAGGTCTAATATCGTTTCTATTATGAATAATACACGGCATATCTAGTTAGGTCTAACATCGTTTCTATTATGAATAATACACGGTATATCTAGTTAGGTCTAACATCGTTTAGGGCCTGGCATGGCCAAGTGCGTAAGGCGTGCGACTCGTAATCCGAGGGTCGCGGATTCGCGCCCGCGTCGCGCTAAACATGCTCGCCCTCCCAGCCGTGGGGGTGTATAATGTGACGGTCAATCCCACTATTCGTTGGTAAAAGAGTAGCCCAAGAGTTGGCGGTGGGTGGTGCTGACTAACTGCCTTCCCTCTAGTCTTACACTGCTAAATTAGAGCACAGATAGCCCTCGAGTAGCTTTGTGCGAAATTCCAAAACAAACAAACAAACTAACATCGTTTTTATTATGAATAATACACGGTATATCGAGTTAGGTCTAACATCGTTTCTATTATGAATAACACACGGTTTATCTAGTTAGGTCTACCATCGTTTCTATTATGAATAATACACGGTATATCTAGTTAGTTTAATGTAAAGTTATAGTTTCTCATGTTTTCTTAATAGAAATGTTTTAAACTTGTGTTCTTTAGAGTTTGTATGATTTAGTAACCAATATTTACCAACATATTGGGTAAATGTGTGCTTTTCTTAAAACAAGGCGACTTTGGGTTATTTACTGTATCCACAGTGCGGAATTGAATTCGTGACTGTATCATTGTAAATTTGAAGACTTAACGCTGTACCACAGAAGGCCTTTTGCCTCTTCTTGAAAGCAATGTTTTAAGCAAGTGTGCATGTATTTTTATAATACAACGTTAAATTGCTCTAAGATTGAAAAACCTGTCTATATTTTAGAATGCCAGAAGAATACAGTGATACGTTTATACATTTTCAAAAACATATTTAATAATTCAACCTTAGTCAATATGAAGGTGATAATAATATTTGTTCCAAGTACGTAAATCATCGGTATATGTAGTAAGTCATTTCAATTACAGCCCGCGCTGTTTTCACGAGCAATAAGTATTATTATCCAATAATCGTAAACCTGTAACTCTTCCTAGGCTACAGTTGGGTAACTAAGTAAACATGTTTATTTAAACAGTTATGTTCAGCCCTCCCATCGTTAGAAAAATCATAGAGGATTTATTAACGAAGTAAGGAAAATCGAAAGTGTATTTGTTGTGAAAATAACTTAATGGTTGGTAAAGTTTTAGGTTACAGGATAGTTAGGTGTGAAGTTGAACGGTTAGTTATCAAAGTTATTTTGATGATATAGAAATCCTTCAAGTTTTTATGCCTATTGAATGCCGAAATTGTCACTTGCATTTTTTATACGTAATAAACTAATGTAATAAATCTACATAAGAGATGACTGCCTCTTCTATTACTTTGAGTGATATTATTGTTTATGGAGCTACTGTGTAACATCTTATCAAAATGTTTGTATATTTTACTATATCTAGTAAGTTTTCACTTTCCCTTGTTGCACAACACTCTTAAGCATCCGCTAGATCGATAGACGATAAATCTTCCCCTGATTGTTCTCTTTCACGGATGACTTCAAACTTATCACCACTTGCAGTGGCATAGTGTATTTCTTGTCTCTACCTAAGTATATTCAACATAATATAGTTTTATTTAGAGTTAAATGAAATAATTTAGAAATATTAAACTATACAAATATGTATTTTAAGTGTCGCTATAACTCGAATAGTGCACGTGATACAAACGAAACGTGGAACACCACTGGGTAAAACATTAGTGAAATATGATATGTGATGGAATCAGATTATAGGCAGTTGATAAAATAACGAAGTTAAAATGAATCGAAAGGAGATATCCGGACAAGGGAAGTAAGTCCATAGTGAGATAAACACGAAATGAGCCAGGAACTAATGAGATTACATGTTAAAGAAAATAAAATGACGTAGCACTATAATGACGCATCCCTAGCGGTAAGTATGCAGACTTACAACGCTGAAATCAGGGATTCAATTCCCCTTGGTGGACTTAGCAGATAGCCCCAAGTGACTTTGCTGTAAGAAAAGTACACACAGTATAATCACGTAATAAAATTTTAAATATTACGGAAAAGGGTTGTTTGTTTGTTCGTTTTTGAATTTCGTACAAAGCTGCACAAGGACTATCTGTGCAAGCCATCCCTAGTTTAGCAGAGTAAGACTAGAGGGAAGGCAGCTAGTCATCACCACCCACCGCCAACTCTTTTTACCAACAAATAGTGGGATTGATCGTCACATTATAATGCTCACACGGCTGAAAGGGCGAGCATGTTTGAAGTTAAGATGATTCTAATTCTCGACCCTCAGATTACGACTCAAGCACCCTTACCACCTGGAAATGTGCCAGAAATAGATTAATACGAATTTTTGTAAAGTCAATAAAACTAATATTACTACATTTTTACTGCTGTCCAACTAAGGTTTCTGTTTACTTTTTTATCATGCACAAAGCTACAGATCTAGCTATTTGTGCTGTACCAATCACGGATGTCTGAACTCGATTTTTAACGTTGAGAGAGATAAACTGTTATGAAATACTTCCAAGATAGATCACATTGTATAGCATTTTGTTAGTTAAACTACCTTACTTCAGAGTTCTTTACTGAAAATATTCAATCGAGTAATTTTATTCAGGTAAGTCTCTCCTGAATGCTATCTAGGTAGTTTTGTTTCCCACCTGTTTTCTTTGTTAGTTTTTCAGTGAACAGCTAACAAAGTTTTGTATTTTTATCAATGTGTGTCACTAACTTTTGAACTTCATTATGTGAACTCTTGACCCTTAGGATGTTCTTTGTGATTCCCCTCGTTAAACAAAGGGGGGGGAGTTCTTCGGTACGACCTTTTGAACGTCCAATATTTATTACATATTAAAACATTGAATTGACCTGTGAATCAAATATTCTCATATAGATTTATTTATTAATGACCTATTATTTAAAAAAAATATTGTTGGGAACTGGATCCTTTTCTAAGTTTATAATATGTTTATTGATAGCACTTGAATCCGGAGTTCGATTCCATGCGATGGGCAGAGCACGGTTAGACTACTGGACAATGTTGCGCAAGAAACCAAAACAAAATAATGGTATGTTACAACAGTGTAATTACGAAAAGGTCATCAAACCCTACAGTAACAGTTGATTAAATAAAGCCATCTAATAATTCCCACAAATCTTAATAATCAGTTATATACGCTGCTGTCGTTCATGGTTTCGCAACATAACATTTTAATTAAAGTGAAAATGATAAAAGTACACTCTACTTTGTTTTATTGGTATCTTGAAATTGTTGACAATCCATTAACATGTTATTTCCAAATCAGTTAAGATAATTTTTGATAAATGAATGTAATATCTAAATACCAACAATAACATCAAAGTTTTCATAATGTCGATCTACCAACAATAACATCAAGGTTTTATCACTGTAGTCTCTTTGTTTTAACATATTCATTACTTTTGTACCTTTATATTGACAGTTAAATTATATTAACGAATTATACTATTAATATCCACCCCACTCATACGAAGAACATTCAACTCATTTGTGGCTTCGTAATAAGGGTACTTAACTGGTATTTTCTGAGTCCGGATCGAAACCCGTTATCGAACATGTTTGCCATTTCAGCCATGAGGACATTATATTACGACAGTCAACCATAGTATTCGTTGGTAAAAAGAGTAGCCTTACGATTAGTGATGAGTATTACTGACTCGCTGTTTTCCTTCTAGTTTATCACTTCAAAAATTGTAACGGCACAGAAATCCATCGAGAAGTTTTAAGCATATAAACGTTAACTTACATACGCAAAACAGCCTGACCTTGTACTGTTTGATGTAATTACAAAATAGCCTGACCTTGTACTGTTTCATGTAACCCATAACAATTTAGAAAAGTAATCGTCCTACGAAGACTAGTCTATTAGAACAGATATGTTATGTGACCTTGAAAGGACATGATAATTGGAATTTGAAAGCTGAAGTGTCTCTGTCAGTTTTTATTTCCGAGTGAATTTTTAAAGACATTTTCCGAGAGATTCTACCAACTCTGCTAATTGAAATTACGTTCGCGTGCCAGTTGCACGAGCTGTGGTTGTCAAGTACTCGTGACTAAGCGAGGGAAACGGCGATCGAGAAACTTTGTAAAGTGTAAAAGACATAAAAGGTGTCTCAAGTGTACCATGCTACAGCCGTTAGAGAGTGTTCCTGTCTTATCTTGCTAAGGAAAATTACATATACACCCACAGGGCTGCCAGAAATAAGATACTTCAAACTAAAACGAAACTCGGCCCAGCAAGTCCTTAGGGTATGAATGACCAGTTGTATAGTATTTGTTTTAATCAGTTCCTTTTGTCCCTCCGGTGTAACTATGATGGACTTAACACAAACATCGTAAGGCCCTTGACTCTAACTGTCGTGTTTTGATACTGTTGTAAGTGGTATAATAATATGAGAAACGATCTCTGTGTTGAATTGGATTCTTGTTCCTTAGGCTGAACGAATAACGATTAAGATATACTTGGATGTCACTATTAGGTCATGTTTTACTTGAATATCACTACCAGTCATGTTAGGCCAGGCATGGCCAGGTGCTTAAGGCAGTTAGTTCACTAGTAATCTTATGGTCGTGGGTTCAAATCCCTGTCATACCAAACATACTTTCTCTTTCAGCCATGGGTGCGTTATAATATAACGACCAATCCCACTATTCGTTGGTAAAATAATAATCCAAGAGTTGGCGATGGGTGATGATGACTAGCTGCCTTCCCTCCAGTCTTACACTGCTAAATTAAGGACGGCTAGCGCAGGTGTCTCTCGTGTAACTTTGCGCGAAATTAAAGACAAACAAACATACAAAAAAAACAGGTCATGTTTTACATGAATGTCACTAACGGTCATGTTTTACATGAATGAAATTAGTTGTCATTATTTACTAACATTTTGATTCATTATGGATAAGAAATCTTTGAATTCAAAATTTACCATTTTTACTTTGATTCTAAAAGTATATAGGTTTCTTTATTTCACCAACATATATTTCTGGATATCAGTCGAAACAAGCATCTTTCGAAATAGTTTCAATTTTTTTATTCGCTACCGTAATTGTTTACTGATCCTTATAAACCAATAAGCTACAATCCAACCACAGGCTACTATTGATGTATATAAACCAATAAGCTACAATCCAACTACACATTACTATTGATGTATATAAACCAATAAGCTACAATCCAACCACAGGCTACTATTGATGTATATAAACCAATAACCTACAATCCAACTACACATTACTATTGATGTATATAAACCAATAAGCTACAATCCAACCACAGGCTACTATTGATGTATATAAACCAATAAGCTACAATCCAACTACAGTCTACTGTTGATGTATATAAACCAATAAGCTACAATCCAACTACAGTATACTATTGATGTATATAAACCAATTAGCTGCAATCCAACTACAGTCAACTGTTGATGTATATAAACCAATAAGCTACAATCCAACTACACATTACTATTGATGTATATAAACCAATAAGCTACAATCCAACTACACATTACTATTGATGTATATAAACCAATAAGCTACAATCCAACTACACATAACTATTGATGTATATAAACCAATAACCTACAATCCAACTACAGTCAACTGGTGATGTATATAAACCAATAAGCTACAATCCAACTACATATTATTATTGATGTACATAAACGAATAAACTAAAATCTAACTACAAGCTACTATCGATACGAGACGGTCTAACTCGACATAATCAAACGAGAATCTTCACAAAACGGATAGTAAGATAACCATGAATAACCAACATATTTGCAATAACTGCTAATGATGTCATTAACATTCCGTTATAGATTTTTTGTTCAAATTGATACAGAATGTTATAATACACTAGTTTTTATCGCGTTGTTGTTTTTTTTCACATGTTATGATGATTTTATGGTAAAAAAGTAAATATTCTTATTTGTAGATATTTTTGACACTCGATTTACTTAGTGCTAGTGTTACGTAGTAGTGATGGTAACAAATTATATTGCTGTAATGGTTTTTCTGTTTTTAATACTGAAGTCGATACTTGGTCACAATTTTAAATCCAAATAAACTTGATGAGAAACCTAACCATAATTATTGTGACTGATCCTCATAGAATATTCCTGAACAAGTAGAATGTATTGAGTATTCTGAAACGCTCGTGACTTTGGCCTAGAGATCATTAAGTCAGCGAAACCTTCTGGAATGCATATTGGTGGTCAGCGAACTTACTCGAATCAAACTGTCCGACATTCACGTGCAGTACTTTTTACAGTCTAGTAGTTTCTAGAGTTCTGTGATAGTATGTAAATATCGTTAATGGTGTAACGTTAGTACCTCCAGTAGAGATGGAAACAAAAAATCAAACATTTCGTGGCAGGAATTCAGTTTTTAAAGAAAATTTCTCAAATAGGGTTGTCAGGTGTATTAATATGTTCTGTCTCTCCGCTCGCTATAAAATGTGTAAGTGTTATATTCATGATTTTAATGGTTTATTTCGTGTGTTGGTTTTACTTTGATCCATTGGTATGCAGACGGAGTGAGTGGGACAGAGAAATACGGAGAAGAGTCCAGTTGGTTTAGAGAAGATAATATAATATAATCAAGGATGATGATGTGACTAGAAACAAAACAAGGAGGAAAAACTTTGAACAAACTTCTCATGATCAGTGATGTCGAGAAAACCCACTTGTAGAGAAATATATATGTAAAAACAGCTCGTTTGGGTTGAGAAAATATTTTACGTATACAGCGAACAACGTTTCGACCTTCTTCGGTCATCGTTAGGTTCACAAAGAAAGAGGTAACAGACCGGAAGCTGACCATATGTTAGGAAGGGTTGTGTAACTGAGTGTCGGAATGTAGAGGGCGGTATTAGATGTTTGAATATATAATTTTATTTATTTTATTATATTAATATAGGTATAAAGGCGTTCCTTTATATTGGTTTATTTTGGGTTTAAGTTGTTGTATAAGTAAGGCTTCTTTAATTTTGCGTTTGTTTATGTTTGTTTCTTTATTTAGTATTTGAGTGTTTTCTATGGTTATGTTGTGTTTATTTGACTTGCAGTGTTCGAAAACGTGTGAAGGTGACTTTTTATGTTCTTTGAATCTGGTTTCCATTTTTCTACTTGTTTCTCCAATATAGAAGTCGTGGCAGTTATTACACTGTATTTTATAAATAATGTTGGTGTGGTGTTTGTCAGTGTAATTTTTACATAGTATAGACCCCAGTTTTGTGCCTGGTTTTTGAATAAATTTGGTATTAACTGGAATGTCATATTTTGTTACTAGTTTTTGCCAAATGCTGGTTATTTGTCTGCTGATGTCAGGAATATATGGTATGCAGCAGTATATGGTTTCGTGATTTTTTGATTCGTGAGATATATTTACTTTGGTTGGTTGATTTTGTTTTCTGTCAAGGTGTGTGCGTATAATGTTTTCTACGGTTTGTGAAGGAAACTTATTGATGTTGATGAAGTATTGTTTTATTTTGTCTAATTCATCGTTAATTTTATCTGTTGGGCATAGTTTTATGGCTGTGTTTATTTGGTTTCTTAGTATGTTGAGTTTTTATTTTGTTTCATGTGCTGAGTCCCAAGGAATTTATAGTCCAGTAAGGGTGATTTTTCGGTGGATTTCTGTTTTGAATTGTGTGTCGGTTCTTGTAATTTTGAGGTTAAGAAATGATATTTGATTGCTTTCTTCCTGTTCACATGTGAAGTTAATGTTGGGATGTATAGAGTTAATGTGATTGAAAAAATTAAGTATGTGTTCTGTAGATTTGAATCCCGGAACCGTGTCATCTACATATCTGTACCAGTATAGTGGTGGATGTAATGCTGTGTTAATTGCTTGTGTTTCAACGTGTGTCATAAAAATATTGGCTAGAACTGGTGATACTGGGTTGCCCATGCTTAGGCCATTTGTTTGTATATAGTTTTGGTTGTTGAACATGAAGTTTGTGGTGAATTCTATGAGGGTTTCTATATAAATTTAAAAATTTATATTTCTCAGAAACTCCTAAAAACAACATCTTATACGATTTTTTCAAAGAATTTTCTCACAAAACCATCAACATAATTTTACAAAACCGAAAACTAAAAAATAATCTTACAAAAAGAGACATTAATTCCATTAAAAACCTGAAACAAGACAGAAACATAAAAATTCTAAAAGCAGATAAAGGTAATGCTATAGTCATAATGAACACGAATGAATACATAAAAAAAATGAAAACATCCTATCAGACACGAACAAATTTAAACCAATACACACAAATCTAACAAAGACACACGAGACGCAACTGAACAAATTACTACTACAAATGAAAAAAGCCAACACAATTTCACAAACACTTTATTCCTACCTACGTAAAACCGACTCACGCACACCACAAATATACGGCATCCCCAAACCTCATAAACCAGATTGTCCATTACGACCAATAATGTCCACATATGAATCGTTTAATTACAATCTTGGTAAATACATAGCATGGGCATTCTCCAAATATGTAGCATCAGCCAGCTCATTCATTAAAGACTCTTTTAATTTCAAGACTAATCTAAATCAACTTAATCATAAAGCCTTAATGGCCAGTTTCGATGTTATATCCCTCTTTACAGAAGTTCCAACCACTGAAGCCTGCAAGATAGCCTTAGAACTCTATATCCGAGACCCTAACCCATCTATAGACATTCCCAGCAACCAATTAGCAACCCTCATAGAATTCACCACACTAAAGACAAACTTCATGTTCAACAACCACAACTATATACAAACAAATGGCCTAAGTATGGACATCCAGTATCACCAGTTCTAGCCAATATTTTATGACACACGTTGAAACACAAGCAATTAACACAGCATTACATCCACCACTATACTGGTACAAGTATGTAGATGACACGGTTGTGGGATTCAAATCTACAGAACACATACTTAATTTTTTCAATCACATTAACTCTATACATCCCAACATTAACTTCATATGTGAACAGGAAGAAAGCAATCAAATATCATTTCTTAACCTTAAAATTACAAGAACCGACACACAATTCAAAACAGAAATCCACCGAAAAATCACCCATACTGGACTATACATTCCTTGGGACTCAGCACATGAAACAAAATAAAAACTCAACATACTAAGAAACCAAATAAACACAGCCATAAAACTATGCCCAACAGATAAAATTAACGATGAATTAGACAAAATAAGACAATACTTCATCAACATCAATAAGTTTCCTCCACAAACCGTAGAAAACATTATACGCACACACCTAGACATGAAGCAAAATCAACCAACAAAAGTAACTATATTTCACGAATCAAAAAATCACGAAACCATATACTGCTGTATACCATATATTCCTGACGTCAGCAGACAAAAACCAACATCTGGCAAAATTAGTAACAAAATATGACATTCCAGTTAATACCAAATTTATTCAAAAACCAGGCACAAAACTGAGGTCTATACTATGTAAAACTACACTGACAAACACCACACAAATATTATTTATAAAATACTATGTGATAACTGCCACGACTTCTGTATTGGAGAAACAAGTAGAAAAATGGAAACCAGATTCAAAGAACAAAAAAAGTCACCTTCACACGATTTCGAACACTGCAAGTCAAATAAACACAACATAACCATAGAAAACACTCAAATACTAAATAAAGAAACAAAGATAAACAAACGCAAAATTAAAGAAGCCTTACTTATACAACAACTTAAACCCAAAATGAACCAATATAAAGGAACGCCTTTATACCTGTATTAATAAATAAAATTATATATTCCAACATCTAACACCGCCCTCTACATTCCGACATTCAGTTACACAACCCCTTTCAAACATGTGGTCAGCTTCCGGTCAGTTACCTCTTTCTTTGTGAACCTGACGATGACCGAAGAAGGTCGAAACGTTGTTCGCTCTTCTATGTAAAATATTTTCTCAACCCAAACGAGCCGTTTTTACATATAAATTTCTCATGATCAGGGTCACGTGGTGACTGGGAGCAGTTTTTGATAAGTGTTGTTTTAAGGTGTTTTGGAGGCCATGAGCATGTGGAATGGAGATATTGTTTCGTGTGGACACTGATCAAAGTGTGTAGCTTGAGAGTTAACATGTTTATTATGTCTACTGTTTGTTTATGTTTGTAAACTAGTGTTGTGAATCTGTCTTTGAGTAATGGGGTGTTGTAAACATGTCACTGATAGAGGTAAATTTTGGTAAGGGCTCGGCATGTGTCTTTGTTTTGTATTTTCGAGGGGGGGATCTCAGGGATGACTCTCTTGTTGTTACACCAATTCAGGATAGCATTTATTTGTCGTCTATTATTATCACTTGGTGGGTTAACTCCAGACAACCATGTCGTCAACGGAAAGCTTATTGTATGTCAGGTCAGAGAAGGGTTTATTGATTGTAAATAGTATTTTAGGCACTGGTTTTTTAAACCGGTCCTTAAGGTACCTCTACGGTGATTGTCATATGTCTTTGTTATTGTATGGTTTAACTGTTCAGGTCCGCAAAGTTCTAGCCGAATGCTGAAAATCGTTAAGTTCCGAGCTTTCATAAAACCTGGAATTGTGCGTGACGGTCAACAGAAGCAGGAATTCTATTTGACTGTGTATTAGAAATTCTTCATTCTGACGAGGTATGTCCATTTTTAGTATTTTTACCATTGTGCTAGTATGGCTTCACAACTGTGTAAATTTTGTTAGATTAATAATCATGTAAATATTGTTAGGTTAATAATCATGTAAATATTGTGAGGTTAATAATAATGCAAATATTGTTAGGTTAATAATAATGCAAATATTGTTAGGTTAATAATCATGTAAATATTGTTAGGTTAATAATAATGTAAATATTGTTAGGTTAATAATAATGTAAATATTGTTAGGTTAATAATAATGTAAATATTGTTAGGTTAATAATAATGTAAGGTTAACAATCATGTAAATATTGATATATTAGTAAACATGTAAATATGGTTAGGGTAATAATAATGTAAGGTTAATAATCATGTAAATAGTGTTAAATTAATACTCATGTAGTAATGTAACACCTTACAATAGTTCTTGTTTAGAATATAGTTACATATTTACTTAGTTACTTATTAAATAACAATTAAATTAAAACAACGTTCTTATGGTGAATTATTTAAAATGTTGGTAATTAATGTAGGTGAGCCGTAGCTTTAACATTAAATATCCCAGAGGATCACACAGCCTGTTTGATCTTATAATGCAAATAAAAATCTAGCAAGTGAAACGTTTGAGATATTACCATGTTGTAATGTAAGACGGTATAACTTGTTTTTAGTAATTCTCAGTACTGTTATGTATTATAATTTACTCCGGACGATCCTCCAGTTAATTATGTTAGGTATAATAATTTATTCCGGACGATCCTCCAGTTAATTATGTTAGGTATTATAATTTATTCCGGACGATCCTCCAGTTAATTATGTTATGTATTATAATTTACTCCAGACGATCTTCCAGTTAATAATGTTATGAATTATAATTTACTCCAGACGATCTTCCAGTTAATTATGTTAGGTATTATCAGTTATTCCAGGCGAGACTCCGATTTATAACGTTAAGTATTACAATTTCAACAAGCCAAAAAGTTGAGCTTGAATTTAGAAGTTAATTGAATGTTAATGTGTATCAAATTTGTGACATTTGTCAACATGGTTGATACATACAATTTTCTCTCTTCACACAAATATATTTTAAAATACAAACACTAATACAATTCATAATAATGGTTATTACGAATATTACGCAAGAGTTTTACAAACTATACTGAGTCTTATATCTGGTCTAAAACTGAATATTTTATCGACGGTCCAGTTTCCGGCGAGCAAATTAATTCTGAGTTGATGTTGTCACGCTTCATTTAGGTTAACACTGTCTTTCCTGGCTGGCCTCACACCGCTTATTAGCTGACACTTTACCGACGAAGATAGTTAATGTCCTCGTAGAAATACTAACGTCCGCAGTTGAACGGTTTCTAATGTTCGAAATCTATGTACGTTCCTGATTAAATTCTAAAGTTTTCTAATTAATATGCATTAACCACAATTATAGCTTCCGAGACTTGTAGCATACTGACCAACAATATTCTATCGTTTCCCCGTGTCTTACGATAGTTAGCTTTTAAACTCATTAGGCGAGATTCTCAGAAATTATCTTGACAACAATAGCCGAAAATACGCTAGTGCTTTCGTAAAACGTATATTCTCGATTCTTACTGTCGAGAATCTTCTACAGGTTTAGATACAGGCGGAACTTGTGCAATAAACATTTAACAACATAAGTTAGAATATACATTTCTAAACAATTAAAGATATTAAAGATAATATTAACTCCGTTACAGTAGACAATATAATATTAACAAATAAAACGTTTTAGATTGTTACGATAGCGTAATGTAAAACGGGATCACTTGCTTTTGTTAAGCTGTAATAGACAATAAAATGTAGGTAATTGTTTAAAAATATATATATTTCGTGGTTTTGCAATAATATAGTGTTAAACAGTAACGCATGTACGTAGTTTGTTTGTTATTAAGCACAAAGTTACAACGGCTGATCTGTGCTGTTCCCACTACGGGTATCGAAACTAGGTTTTTAACGTTATAAGTCTGTAGACATACCCCTCAGCCATTGGGAGCGCGTGTATTTAGTACGAAACGTTTCTTCTTCAAGCACCAGTATAATTTTAAATTACACTGTACGATGTTATTCGTAATTTTTGATATTTGATTCATTTATTGAAATTTGGGAGAACAAAATGTGACCACAGTGCCAACAGTGAAGTTGTTGCCTTAAAGCTACAAAAAGTAAAGCAGTTTAGAGTTTAATAACATAACTAGTTATGTTGAATGTTTTACAATTTTGGGACTTTATCATAAAATCCTAGTTGTACCTTTTTAAATATAAATGAAACTTTTATTTCCTATTCTGTAGTAATCAAATATAAATTAAATATTCATTACGTGAGCTGAAAGATATTCTAGACTTTTTCAAAATTAATTCTTTTCGCTTAATGATTCACATGAGGCCAATGTAATCACCGTAAAGTGGTCGTTTTTGTTAACTTTAGAAGTCCAAGAACTGTATACATAGATTAGTTTGTGTGAGCTGTTTCAAAGTTGAGACACGTCATTTGAAGCATGTTATTAATGGTTCTATTTTCTATTATAAAACCAGGATAAATATTTAGTTACGTCTCTGTAAATATTGTAACTAAAAGATTTTATGTGGTGCACTACAATAAAGTACGACATTAATGTTTTAAAAGAAGTCAAAGTTTTAACCAAACGATTCTTATACGAATTCAATAAAAATAAGATACAATACTTATATAAATAACAGATATTAAAATATACTGAAAAACTAATTAATTTGATTTAATAAAATATATTTATCGTTCTTTTCAAATTGGTTTCAGGGCGTTCGATTCATAATCCGAGGGTCGTACGTTCACATTCCCGTCACACCAAACATGCTCGCCCTTTCATCCGTTGGGGTGTTATAACGGTCGATAAATCCCTCTGTTCGTTGGTAAAAGTGTAACCCAAGAGTTGGCGGTGGGTGGTGATGACTAGCTGCCTTCCCTCTAGTCTTACACTGCTAAATTAGGGACGGCGAGCACAGATAGCCCTCGTGTAGCTTTAGCTTTGCGCGAAAATCAAAAACAAACAATCTTTTCTGTTCGTTTTTAATTTTTCTTTTTGATTAAAAAAGTTTATTATAATGATACTTTTCGTGTTATTATATATAAAAAAGTTTCTTTCCATAATCTTTAATAATGTAAGAAAAACTACATTTTTGCTTAACTTTACTGTCTTTTTTACATTTTCCAGTAACAGTATTTACCAACTTTATAAAACCACAGTCACTTTTATCTTCTCAACTTTCTTTTAGGCGCCAAAAAGATTGTGAAATATTTTACGAAAGTTAATATTTTTGTTTTAAATTATGTGAAAGAAAAGTTTAGAATAGGATTATTTCAGAATTCTAAGTTTTATCAGATGTCACTGGTATGCACCGTTTTTTGATTTAGTGTGTGCATTTTTTTGGGAGGGTGTTCTAATATTTAATTTATGTGAATTTATCCTTAATCTTAAATTGTCTTTTCTTCTAATATCAAATGCAGGCCTGGTATGGTCAGATGGTTAAGGCACTCGACTCGTAATCCGATGATTGCGGGCTTGAAACCCCCTCACACCAATTAAACTCGCCCTTTCAGCCGTGGGGGCATTATAATGTGACAGTATATTCCATTATTCGTTGGTAAAAAAGTAGCGCAAGAGTTGGCGGTGAGTGATTATGACTAGCTCGCTGCCTTCCCTTTAGTCTTACACTGCTGAGTTAAGAACGGCTAGCTCGTGTAGCTTTGCGCTTAATTCAAAACAAACGAATATAAAACGCATCTCAACTTACACAATCTATATAATGTATTACTTTTCTACAATTGCAATTAGATAAATTATTCCGTTCACACTTGAAACTACTTCATAAAAATCTATATAAAGTTCAGATTATCTTCTTAATAAAATAATTCTATAATCTTAACAAACATCCTTTAGTTTTTATATTAAATTGTATTTTAATTAAAGAAACATCAATAAGTAAATAGGTATAACGTTTTATTAATGTTTCCTTTACCTGTATTTAGATGTATTATTATTAAAAGTGTTGTTACCAACATCTATATATAACGATTTTCGGACAATGAAAACGAACTAAAACTATAATTCCAAAACCCACTGAATTTTTTTATTTCCTCCTATAATCCCTCTAAATTTTCCATTATGTTCATTTCTTCTTTCGAACAATATTTCATTCATCTATTTTAATTTGTGAATCTATGAAAATATCTAAAGTTCCTAATTTCAGTATTATAATTTAATTATAATAAAATGTCTTTTTATAAACATATTTCATATTGTTTTTAACACCACATTAAATAGATAATGGTAAGAGTGCTCTTTGCAAAAGTAACAACAGTTGAGTAGGGTTAGTTGAAATTGTGCAAAGTAGGTAAAAGATATTTTTTTTATTTAAAAGTTAAACACTAATGAAATAAACTGATTTCCTGTTACAACAGAAGAAATCTAGTTAAATAAAGCTTTAAAAAGTATAAAATAATAAAAGAGAAGTGAACAAAATTCTAATAACAACATTTGTAGAACAATGTTACCACGGGTATTATTTTTTAAATCTAAGTGTGAAAAAAGGAATATAAGAAATAAAAACACATATTAGAATACAAACGTATCTGTATATCTATATATTTTATCAATACGAAGACCTGAAAGAGGTAATTCAAAGTAATATATGAGGATTTATACGGATAATAATTTATATTTAATAATATTAATAATTATTATTATATTATTAATATATTATTATTAAATAATAATAATAATAATAATAATTTATATTTCTTGAGAAGAGGAGATACGTACCTTTATATTCAGATGACAAAGAGTTACGTACCTTCACATTCAGCTGACAAGTGGAGTTACGTACCTTTACATTCAGCTGACAAAAGGAGATACGTACCTCTACATTCAGATGACAAGTGAAGTTACGTACCTCTACATTCAGCTGACAAAAGGAGATACGTACCTCTACATTCAGATGACAAGTGAAGTTACGTACCTCTACATTCAGCTGAGAAGAGGAGATACGTACCTCTACATTCAGCAAACAAGGAGATACGTACCTTTATATTCAACTGACAAGTGGAGTTACGTACCTCTACATTCAGCTGACAAGAGGAGAGACGTACCTCTACACTCAGATGACATGTGAAGTTACATACCTCTACATTCAGCTGAGAAGAGGAGATACATACCTCTACATTGAGCAGAGAAGAAGAGATTCGTACCTCTACCTTCAGCTGAGAGAGGAGATACGTACATCTACCTTCAGCTGAGAAGAGAAAATACGTACCTCTACCTTCAGCTGAGAAGAGGAAATACGTACCTCTACATTCAGCTGAGAAGAGGAGATACATACTTCTACATTCAGCTAACAAGTGTAGTTATGTACCTCTACATTCAGCTGACAAGGAGTTACGTACCTTTACATTCAGCTGACAAGTGGAGTTTCGTACCTTTACATTCAGCTGACAAGAGGTGTAAAGTAACTTTACATTCAGCTGACAAGTGGAGTTACGTACCTTTACATTCATCTGAGAAGTGGAGTTACGTACCTTTACATTCAGCTGACAAGTGGAATTAGGAACCTTTACATTCAGCTAACAAGTGTAGTTATGTATCTCTACATTCAGCTGACAAGTGGAGTTACGTACCTCTACATTCAGCTGAAAAGAGGAGACAAAATAAATTGATTAACACAAACAGATTCGCGGGAGAGGAGAACACAACAAAACACTGGTAAATACAAAGAGTTTGTTGGGAGAGGGGAACACAACAAAACACTGGTAAATACAAAGAGTTTGTTGGGAGAGGGGAACACAACAAAACACTGATAAACACAAAGAGATTAGTGAGAGAGGGGAACACACAAAACACTGGAAAATACAAACAAATTGGCGGGAGAACGGAACACAAGAAAACACTGATAAACACAAATAGCTTGGTGAGAGAGGGGAACACAACAAAACACTGATAAATACAAACAGTTTGTTGGGAGAGGGGAACACAACAAAACAATGAAAAGCACAAACAGTTTGGTGGGAGAGGGGAATAGAACAAAACATTGATAAACACAAATAGATTGGCGGGAGAGGGAAACACAACAAAACACTGATAAACACAAACAGTTTGTTGGGAGAAAGGAACACAACAAAACAATGACAAGCACAAACAAATTGGCGGGAGAGGGAAAAACAACAAAACAATGATAAACACAAACAGATTTGTGGGAGAGGGGAAAACATTAAAACACTAATAAATAAAAAGAAATTGGTGGTAGAGGGGAACACAATAAAACAATGATAAATATAAACATAATGGTGGGTGGGGAACACAACAAAAAAGAGATAAACACAAACAGTTTGGTGGGAGAGGGGAACATAACAAAACAATGATAAACACAAACAGTTTGGTGGAAAAGGAAAACACAAAAAAAACACTGATAAACACAAACAGATTCGCGAAAGAGAGGAACACAACGAAACACTCATAAACACAAACAGATTGGTGGGAGAGGGGAACACAACAAAACACTGATAAACACAAACAAATTGGTGGGAGAGGGGAACACAACAAATCATTGAAAAACACAAACAGTTTGTTGGAGAGGGGAACACAACAAAACAATGACAAGCACAAACAGTTTGGTTGGAGAGGGGAACATAAAAAAACACTGAAAAACACAAATTGATTCGCGGGAGAGGGGAACAAAACAAAACACTGGTAAATAAAAAAGATTGGTAGGAGAGGGGTACACAACAAAACAATTATAAACACAAACAGATTGGTGGGAGAAAGAAACACAACAAAACACTAGTAGATACAAACAGTTTGGTGGGAGAAGAAAACAAAACAAACACTTGTAAATGCAAATAGTTTCATAAGAGAGGGGAATACAACAAAACACTGATAAACACAAAGAGATTAGTGAGAAAGAGGAACACAACAAAACACTGATAAATACAAACAGTTTGGTGGGAGAGGGAAACACACAACAAAACACTGGTAAATACAGACCGATTGGTGGGAGACGGGAACACAACCAAACACTAGTAAACATAAACAGATGGTGGGAGAGGGAAACACAACAAAACACTGATAAACACAAACAGATTGGTGAGAGAGGGGAACACAACAAAACACTATTAAGCATAAACAGATTGGTGAGAGAGGGAACATAACAAAACACTGTTAGCATAAACAGATTGGTGGGAGAGGGGAACACAACAAAACAGTGGTAAACATAAAGAGATTGGTGGGAGAGGGGAACACAGGAAAACACTGATAAATACAAACAGTTTGTAGGGAGAGGGGAACACAACAAAACAATTACAAGCACAAACAGTATGGTGGAAGAGGGGAATACAACAAAACACTGATAAACACAAATAAATTGGCGGGAGAGGGGAACCCAAGAAAACATTGATAAACACACACATTTTGTTGGGAGAAAGGAACACAACAAAACAATGACAAGCAAAAACAGTTTGGTTGGAGAGCGGAACATAAAAAAAAACACTTATAAACACAAAAAGATTGGTGTGAGAGGGGAATACAACAAAACACTAATAAACACAAACAAATTGGCGGGAGAGGGGAAAACAACAAAACACTGGTAAATACAAACAAATTTGTAATAGAGGGGAACACCACAAAACAATGATAAATACAAACATGTTCGTGGGTGAGGGGAACACAAAAAAACACTGATAAACACAAAAAGATTCGCGGGAGAGAGAAACACAACGAAACACTAATAAACACAATCAGATTGGCAGGAGAGGGGAACACAACAAAACACTTAAATAAAAACAGTTTGGTGGGAGAGGAGAACACAACAAAACACTGATTTATAGAAAGAGTTTGGTGGGAGAGGGGAACACAACAAAACACTGGTAAATAAAAACAGATTGGTGGGAGAAAGGAACACAACAAAACACTGATAAACACAAACAGAATGGTGGGAGAGGGGAACACAACAAAACACTGGTAAGCATAAACAGATTGATGTGAGTGGGGAACACAACGAAACATTGGTAAACACAAACAGATTGGTGGGAGAGATAAACAAAACACAAACAGATTGGTGGGAGAGGGGAACACAACAAAAATTGAAAAACAGAAATACATTGGAGAAAGAGGGGAACACAACAAAACACTAATAAACACAAAAGGATTGGCGGGAGAGGGGAACACAACAAATCACTGATAAACACAAACAGTTTGTTGGGAGAGGGGAACAGAACAAAACAATGACAAGCACAAACAGTTTGATTGAAGAGGGGAACATAAAAAACACTGATAAACTCAAACAGATTCGCGGGAGAGGGGAACAAAACAAAACACTGATGAACACAAACAGATTTCCAGGAGAGGGGAACACAACAAAACACTGATAAACACAAACAAATTGGCGGGAGAGGGGAAAAAAAGAAACCACTGATAAACACAAATACATTGGTGAGAGAGCGGAACACAACAAAACAATTATAAACACAAACAGATTGGTGAGAGAGGGGAACACAACAAAAAAATGACAAACACAAACAGTTTGGTTGGAGAGGGGAACATAAAAAACACTGATAAACACAAACAGATTCGCGGGAGAGGGGAACAAAAGAAACCATTGATAAACACAAATAGATTGGTGAGAGAGCGGAACACAACAAAACAATTATAAACACAAACAGATTGGTGGGAGAGGGGAACACAACAAAACACTGAAAAATAGAAACAGTTTGATGGGAAAGGGGAACACACAACAAAACACTGGTAAATACAAACAGATTGGTGGGAGACGGGAACACAACCAAACACTGGTAAATATAAACAGATTGGTGGGTGAAGGAAACAGAACAAAACAATGATAAACACAAATAGTTTGGTGGGAGAAAAGAACACAACAAAACACTATTAGATACAAATAGTTTGGTAAAAGAGGGAATACAATAAAACACTGGTAAATATAAACAGTTTGGTGTGAGAGGGGAACACAACAAAACACTGGTAAATACAAAAAGTTTGGTGGGAGAAAGGTACACAACAAAACACTGATAATCACAAACAAATTGGCAGGAGAGGGGAACACAAGAAAACACTAATAAACACAAATAGCTTGTTGCGAGAGGGGAACACAACAAAACACTGTTAAGCATAAACAGATTGGTGGGAGAGGGGAACACAACAAAACACTGGTAAACATAAACAGATTGGTGGGAGAGGGGAACACAAGAAAACACTGATAAATACAAACAGTTTGTTGGGAGAGGGGAACACAACCAAACACTGAGAAGGACAAACAGTTTGGTTGGAAAGGGGAACACAACAAAACAATGATAAACACAAACAGATTTCCAGGAGAGGGGAACATAACAAAACACTGATTTATAGAAACAGTGTGGTGGGAGAGGGGAACAGAACAAAAGACTGTTAAGCATAAACAGAATGGTGGAAGAGGGGAACACAACAAATTACAGGTAAACATAAACAGATTGGTGGGAGAGAGGAACACAAGAAAACACTGATAAATAAAAACAGTTTGTTGGGAGAGGGGAACACAACAAAACAATGACAAGCACAAACAGTTTGGTGGGAGAGGGGAATACAACAAAACACTGATAAACACAAATAGATTGGCGGGAGAGGGGAACACAACAAAACACTGATAAACACAAACAGTTTGGTTGGGGAGGGGAACATAAAAAACACTGATAAACACAAACAGATTGGTGTGAGAGGGGAACACAACAAAACACTACTAAGCATAAACAGATTGGTGAGAGAGGGAACACAATAAAACACTGGTAAATATAAAGAGTTTGGTGGGAGAGTGGTACACAACAAAACACTGATAATCACAAAGAAATTGGAAAGAGGGGGAAGACAAGAAAACACTGATAAACACAAATAGCTTGGTGAGAGAGGGGAACACAATAAAACACTGGTAAATATAAAGAGTTTGGTGGGAGAGTGGTACACAACAAAACACTGATAATCACAAAGAAATTGGAAAAGAGGGGAACACAAGAAAACACTGATAAACACAAATAGCTTGGTGAGAGAGGGGAACACAATAAAACACTGATAAACACAAACAGATTAGTGAGAGAGGGGGACACAACAAAACACTGATAAATAGAAACAGTTTGATGGGAGAGGGGAACACAACAAAACACGAGTAAATACAAACACTTTGTTGGGAGAGGGAAACAAAACAAAACACTGGTAAATACAAAGAGTTTGGAGGGTGAGGGAAACAAAACAAAACACTTGTAAATACAAATAGTTTGGTAAGAGAGTGGAATACAACAAAACACTGATAAACACAAAGAGATTAGTGAGAGAGGGGAACACAACAAAACATTGATAAACACAAACAGATTGGTGAGAGAGGAGAACACAACAAAACACTATTAGGCATAAACAGTTTGGTGTGAGAGGGGAACACAACAAAACACTGGTAAACATAAACAGATTGGTGGGAGAGGGGAACACAACCAAACACTGACAAGGACAAACAGTTTGGTTGGAGAGGGGAACACAACAAAACAATGATAAACACAAACAGATTTCCAGGAGAGGGGAACACAACAAAACACTGATTTATAGAAACAGTGTGGTGGGAGAGAGGAACACAACAAAACACTGTTAAGCATAAACAGATTGGTGGGAGAGGGGAACACAAGAAAATACTGGTAAACATAAACAGATTGGTGGGAGAGGGGAACACAAGAAAACACTGATAAATAAAAACAGTTTGTTGGGAGAAAGGAACACAACAAAACAATGACAAGCACAAACAGTTTGGTTGGGGAGGGGAACTTAAAAAAACACTGATAAACACAAACTGATTGGTTTGAGAGGGGAACACAACAAAACACTCTTAAGCATAAACAGATTGGTGAGAGAGGGAACACAAAAAACACTGGTAAATATAAAGAGTTTGGTGGGAGAGGGGTACACAACAAAACACTGATAATCACAAACAAATTGGAGGAGAGGGGAACACAAGAAAACACTGATAAACACAAATAGCTTGGTGAGAGAGTGGAACACAACAAAACACTGATAAACACAAACAGATTAGTGAGAGAGGGGGACAAAACAAAACACTGATAATCACAAACAAATTGGCAGGAGAGGGGAACACAAGAAAACACTAATAAACACAAATAGCTTGTTGCGAGAGGGGAACACAACAAAACACTGTTAAGCATAAACAGATTGGTGGGAAAGGGGAACACAACAAAACACTGGTAAACATAAACAGATTGGTGGGAGAGGGGAACACAAGAAAACACTGATAAATACAAACAGTTTGTTGGGAGAGGGGAACACAACCAAACACTCACAAGGACAAACAGTTTGGTTGGAGAGGGGAACACAACAAAACAATGATTTATAGAAACAGTGTAGTGGGAGAGGGGAACAGAACAAAAGACTGTTAAGCATAAACAGATTGGTGGGAGAGGGGAACACAACAAATTACAGGTAAACATAAACAGATTGGTGGGAGAGAGGAACACAAGAAAACACAGATAAATAAAAACAGATTGTTGGGAAAGGGGAACACAACAAAACAATGACAAGCACAAACAGTTTGGTGGGAGAGGGGAATACAACAAAACACTGATAAACACAAATAGATTGGCGGGAGAGAGGAACACAACAAAACACTGATAAACACAAACAGTTTCTTAAGAGAAAGGAACACAACAAAACAATGACAAGCACAAACAGTTTGGTTCGAGAGGGGAACATAAAAAACACTGATAAACACAAAGAGATTGGTGTGAGAGGGGAACACAACAAAACACTATTAAGCATAAACAGATTGGTGAGAGAGGGAACACAATAAAACACTGGTAAATATACAGAGTTTGGTGGGAGAGTGGTACACAACAAAACACTGATAATCACAAAGAAATTGGAAAAGAGGGGAACACAAGAAAACACTGATAAACACAAATAGCTTGGTGAGAGAAAGGAACACAACAAAACACTGATAAACACAAACAGATTAGTGAGAGAGGGGGACACAACAAAACACTGATAAATAGAAACAGTTTGATGGGAGAGGGGAACAAACAATAAAACACTGGTAAAAATAAACAGATTGGTGGGAGAGGGGAACACAACCAAACAATTATAAACACAAACAGATTGGTGGGAGAGGGGAACACAACAAAACACTGAAAAATAGAAACAGTTTGATGGGAAAGGGGAACACACAACAAAACACTGGTAAATACAAACAGATTGGTGGGAGACGGGAACACAACCAAACACTGGTAAATATAAACAGATTGGTGGGTGAAGGAAACAGAACAAAACAATGATAAACACAAATAGTTTGGTGGGAGAAAAGAACACAACAAAACACTATTAGATACAAATAGTTTGGTAAAAGAGGGAATACAATAAAACACTGGTAAATATAAACAGTTTGGTGTGAGGGGAACACAACAAAACACCTGTAAATACAAACAGTTTGGTGGGAGAAAGGTACACAACAAAACACTGATAATCACAAACAAATTGGCAGGAGAGGGGAACACAAGAAAACACTAATAAACACAAATAGCTTGTTGCGAGAGGGGAACACAACAAAACACTGTTAAGCATAAACAGATTGGTGGGAGAGGGAACACAACAAAACACTGGTAAACATAAACAGATTGGTGGGAGAGGGAACACAAGAAAACACTGATAAATAAAACAGTTTGTTGGGAGAGGGGAACACAACCAAACACTGAGAAGGACAAACAGTTTGGTTGGAAAGGGGAACACAACAAAACAATGATAAACACAAACAGATTTCCAGGAGAGGGGAACATAACAAAACACTGATTTATAGAAACAGTGTGGTGGGAGAGGGGAACAGAACAAAAGACTGTTAAGCATAAACAGAATGGTGGAAGAGGGGAACACAACAAATTACAGGTAAACATAAACAGATTGGTGGGAGAGAGGAACACAAGAAAACACTGATAAATAAAAACAGTTTGTTGGGAGAGGGGAACACAACAAAACAATGACAAGCACAAACAGTTTGGTGGGAGAGGGGAATACAACAAAACACTGATAAACACAAATAGATTGGCGGGAGAGGGGAACACAACAAAACACTGATAAACACAAACAGTTTGGTTGGGGAGGGAACACAAAAAACACTGATAAACACAAACAGATTGGTGTGAGAGGGGAACACAACAAAACACTACTAAGCATAAACAGATTGGTGAGAGAGGGAACACAATAAAACACTGGTAAATATAAAGAGTTTGGTGGGAGAGTGGTACACAACAAAACACTGATAATCACAAAGAAATTGGAAAAGAGGGGAAGACAAGAAAACACTGATAAACACAAATAGCTTGGTGAGAGAGGGGAACACAATAAAACACTGATAAACACAAACAGATTAGTGAGAGAGGGGGACACAACAAAACACTGATAAATAGAAACAGTTTGATGGGAGAGGGGAACACAACAAAACACGAGTAAATACAAACACTTTGTTGGGAGAGGGAAACAAAACAAAACACTGGTAAATACAAAGAGTTTGGAGGGTGAGGGAAACAAAACAAAACACTTGTAAATACAAATAGTTTGGTAAGAGAGTGGAATACAACAAAACACTGATAAACACAAAGAGATTAGTGAGAGAGGGGAACACAACAAAACATTGATAAACACAAACAGATTGGTGAGAGAGGAGAACACAACAAAACACTATTAAGCATAAACAGTTTGGTGTGAGAGGGGAACACAACAAAACACTGGTAAACATAAACAGATTGGTGGGAGAGGGGAACACAAGAAAACACTGATAAATAAAAACAGTTTGTTGGGAGAAAGGAACACAACAAAACAATGACAAGCACAAACAGTTTGGTTGGGGAGGGGAACTTAAAAAAACACTGATAAACACAAACTGATTGGTTTGAGAGGGGAACACAACAAAACACTCTTAAGCATAAACAGATTGGTGAGAGAGGGAACACAAAAAACACTGGTAAATATAAAGAGTTTGGTGGGAGAGGGGTACACAACAAAACACTGATAATCACAAACAAATTGGAGGAGAGGGGAACACAAGAAAACACTGATAAACACAAATAGCTTGGTGAGAGAGTGGAACACAACAAAACACTGATAAACACAAACAGATTAGTGAGAGAGGGGGACAAAACAAAACACTGATAATCACAAACAAATTGGCAGGAGAGGGGAACACAAGAAAACACTAATAAACACAAATAGCTTGTTGCGAGAGGGGAACACAACAAAACACTGTTAAGCATAAACAGATTGGTGGGAAAGGGGAACACAACAAAACACTGGTAAACATAAACAGATTGGTGGGAGAGGGGAACACAACAAAACACTGATAAATACAAACAGTTTGTTGGGAGAGGGGAACACAACAAAACACTGACAAGGACAAACAGTTTGGTTGGAGAGGGGAACACAACAAAACAATGATTTATAGAAACAGTGTAGTGGGAGAGGGGAACAGAACAAAAGACTGTTAAGCATAAACAGATTGGTGGGAGAGGGGAACACAACAAATTACAGGTAAACATAAACAGATTGGTGGGAGAGAGGAACACAAGAAAACACAGATAAATAAAAACAGATTGTTGGGAAAGGGGAACACAACAAAACAATGACAAGCACAAACAGTTTGGTGGGAGAGGGGAATACAACAAAACACTAATAAACACAAATAGATTGGCGGGAGAGAGGAACACAACAAAACACTGATAAACACAAACAGTTTCTTAAGAGAAAGGAACACAACAAAACAATGACAAGCACAAACAGTTTGGTTGGGAGGGGAAACATAAAAACACTGATAAACACAAACAGATTGGTGTGAGAGGGGAACACAACAAAACACTATTAAGCATAAACAGATTGGTGAGAGAGGGAACACAATAAAACACTGGTAAATATACAGAGTTTGGTGGGAGAGTGGTACACAACAAAACACTGATAATCACAAAGAAATTGGAAAAGAGGGGAACACAAGAAAACACTGATAAACACAAATAGCTTGGTGAGAGAAAGGAACACAACAAAACACTGATAAACACAAACAGATTAGTGAGAGAGGGGGACACAACAAAACACTGATAAATAGAAACAGTTTGATGGGAGAGGGGAACAAACAATAAAACACTGGTAAAAATAAACAGATTGGTGGGAGAGGGGAACACAACCAAACACTGGTAAACATAAACAGATTGGTGGGAGAGGGGAACACAACAAAACACGAGAAAATACAAACAGTTTGTTGGGAGAGGGGAACACAACAAACAATGACAAGCACAAACAGTTTGGTGAGAGAGGGGAATACAACAAAACACTGATAAACACAAATAGATTGGCGGGAGATAGGAACACAACAAAACACTGATAAACACAAACAATTTCTTGGGAGAAAGGAACACAACAAAACAATGACAAGCACAAACAGTTTGGTTGGGGAGGGGAACATAAAAAACACTGATAAACACAAACAGATTGGTGTGAGAGGGGAACACAACAAAACACTATTAAGCATAAACAGATTGGTGAGAGAGGGAACACAATAAAACACTGGTAAATATAAAGAGTTTGGTGGGAGAGTGGTACACAACAAAACACTGATAATCACAAAGAAATTGGAAAAGAGGGGAACACAAGAAAACACTGATAAACACAAATAGCTTGGTGAGAGAGGGGAACACAACAAAACACTGATAAACACAAACAGATTAGTGAGAGAGGGGGACACAACAAAACACTGATAAATAGAAACAGTTTGATGGGAGAGGGGAACAAACAATAAAACACTGGTAAAAATAAACAGATTGGTGGGAGAGGGGAACACAACCAAACACTGGTAAACATAAACAGATTGGTGGGAGAGGGGAACACAACAAAACAATGATAAACACAAACAGATTGGTGGGAGAATTGAACACAACAAAACACGAGTAAATACAAACAGTTTGTTGGGAGAGGGAAACAAAACTAAACACTGGTAAATACAAAGAGTTTGGTGGGTGAGGGAAACAAAACAAAACACTTGTAAATACAAATAGTTTGGTAAGAGAGTGGAATACAACAAGACACTGATAAACACAAAGAGATTAGTGAGAGAGGGGAACACAACAAAACATTGATAAACACAAACAGATTGGTGAGAGAGGGGAACACAATAAAACACTATTAAGCATAAACAGATTGGTGGGAGAGGGAACACAATAAAACACGGGTAAATATAAACAGTTTGGTGTGAGAGGGGAACACAACAAAACACTGATAAACACAAACACTTTGTTGGGAGAGGGGAACACAACAAAACAATGTGAAGCAAAAACAGTTTGGTTAGAGAGGGGAACATAAAAAACACTGATAAACACACAACAGATTCGCGGGAGAGGGGAACACAACAAAACACTGAAAAACACAAACTGATTTCCAGGAGAGGGTAACACAACAAAACACTGATTTATAGAAACATTGTGGTGGGAGAGGGGAACATAACAAAACACAGGTAAATATAAAGAGTTTGGTGGAAGAGGGGTACACAACAAAACACTGATAAACACAAACAGATTAGTGGGAGAGGGGGGACACAACAAAACACTGTTAAATATAAACAGATTGGTGGGAGAGGGGAATACAACAAAACACTGATAAACACAAATAATTTGTTGGGAGAGGGGAACACAACAAAATAATGACAAGCACAAACAGTTTGGTTGGAGAGGGGAACATAAAAAACAATGATAAACACAAACAGATTCGCGAGGGAGGGGAACAAAACAAAACACTGATAAACACAAATTGATTGGTGACAGAGCGGAACACAAGAAAACTATTATAAACACAAACAGATTGGTGGGAGAAGGGAACACAACAAAACACTAGTAGATACAAACAGTTTGGTGGTAGAGGGAAACAAAAAAACACTTGTAAATACAAAGAGTTTGGTGGGATAAAGGTACAAAACAAAACACTGATAATCACAAACAAATTGGCGGGAGAGGGGAACACAAGAAAACACTGATAAACACAAACAGATTACTGAGAGAGGGGAACACAACAAAACACTGATGAATAAAAACAGTTTGATGGGAAAGGGGAACACACAACAAAACAATGGTAAATACAAACAGATTGATGGGAGAGGGGAACACAACAAAATACTGGTAAACATAAACAGATTGGTGAGAGAGGGGAACACAAGAAAACACTGATAAATACAAACAGTTTGTTGGGAGAGGGGAACACAACAAAACAATGACAAGCACAAACAGTTTGGTAGGAGAGGGGAATACAACAAAACACTGATAAACACAAAAAGATTGGCGGGAGAGGGGAAAACAACAAATCACTGAAAAACACAAACAGTTTGTTGGGAGAGGGGAACACAACAAAACACTGATAAGTAGAAACAGTTTGGTGGGAGAGGGGAACACAACAAAACACTATTAAGCATAAACAGTTTGGTGTGAGAGGGAACACAACAAAACACTGGTAAATACAAAGAGTTTGGTGGGAGAGGGTTACACAAAAAAACACTGATAATCACAAAAAATTGGCGGGAGAGGGGAACACATGAAAACACTGATAAACACAAGTAGCTTGGTGAGAGAGGGGAACACAACAAAACACTGATAAACACAAACAGATTGGTGGGAGAGAGGAACACAAGAAAACACAGATAAATAAAAACAGTTTGTTGGGAGAGGGGAACACAACAAAACAATGACAAGCACAAACAGTTTGGTAGGAGAGGGGAATACAACAAAACACTGATAAACACAAAAAGATTGGCGGGAGAGGGGAACACAACAAATCACTGAAAAACACAAACAGTTTGTTGGGAGAGGGGAACACAACAAAACACTGATAAGTAGAAACAGTTTGGTGGGAGAGGGGAACACAACAAAACACTATTAAGCATAAACAGTTTGGTGTGAGAGGGAACACAACAAAACACTGGTAAATACAAAGAGTTTGGTGGGAGAGGGTTACACAAAAAAACACTGATAATCACAAAAAATTGGCGGGAGAGGGGAACACATGAAAACACTGATAAACACAAGTAGCTTGGTGAGAGAAGGGAACACAACAAAACACTGATAAACACAAACAGATTAGTGAGAGAGGGGAACACAACAAAACACTGATAAATAGAAACAGTTTGATGGGAGAGGGAAACACACAACAAAACAATGATAAACACAAAGAGATTGGTGGGAGGAGGGAACACAACAAAACACGAGTAAATACAAACAGTTTGGTGGGAGAGAGAAACACAACAAAACACTGGTAAATACAAAGAGTTTGGTGGGAGAGGGAAACAAAACAAAAAACTTGTAAATACATATAGTTTGGTAAGAGAGTGGAATACAACAAACACTGATAAACACAAAAAGATTGGTGAGAGAGGGGAACACAACAAAACACTATTAAGCATAAACAGATTGGTGATAGAGGGAACACAATAAAACACTGGTAAATATAAACAGTTTGGTGTGAGAGGGGAACACAACAAAACACTGATAAACACAAACAGTTTGATGGGAGAGGGGAACACAACAAAACAATGTGAAGCACAAACAGTTTGGTTAGAAAGGGGAACATAAAAAACACTGATAAACACAAACAAATTCGCGGGAGAGGGGAACACAACAAAACACTAATAAACACAAACAGATTAGTGAGAGAGGGGAACACAACAAAACACTGATAAATAGAAACAGTTTGATGGGAGAGGGGAACAAACAACAAAACACTGATAAACACAAAAGATTGGTGGGAGAGGGGACACAACAAATCACTGATAAACACAAACAGTTTGTTGGGAGAGGAAAACACAAGAAAACGATGACAAGCACAATTAGTTTGGTTGGAGAGCGGAACACAACAAAACACTGGTAAATACAAAGAGTTTGGTGGGATAAAGGTACAAAACAAAACACTGATAATCACAAACAAATTGGCGGGAGAGGGGAACACAAGAAAACACTGATAAACACAAACAGATTACTGAGAGAGGGGAACACAACAAAACACTGATGAATAAAAACAGTTTGATGGGAAAGGGGAACACACAACAAAACAATGGTAAATACAAACAGATTGATGGGAGAGGGGAACACAACAAAATACTGGTAAACATAAACAGATTGGTGAGAGAGGGGAACACAAGAAAACACTGAAAAACACAAACAGTTTGTAGGAGAGGGGAACACAACAAAACACTGATAAGTAGAAACAGTTTGGTGGGAGAGGGGAACACAACAAAACACTATTAAGCATAAACAGATTGGTGAGAGAGGGAACACAATAAAACACTGGTAAATATAAACAGTTTGGTGTGAGAGGGGAACAAAACAAAACACTGGTAAATAAAAAGAGTTTGGTGGGAGAGGGTTACACAAAAAAACACTGATAATCACAAAAAATTGGCGGGAGAGGGGAACACATGAAAACACTGATAAACACAAGTAGCTTGGTGAGAGAGGGGAACACAACAAAACACTGATAAACACAAACAGATTGGTGGGAGAGAGGAACACAAGAAAACACAGATAAATAAAAACAGTTTGTTGGGAGAGGGGAACACAACAAAACAATGACAAGCACAAACAGTTTGGTGGGAGAGGGGAATACAACAAAACACTGATAAACACAAATAGATTGGCGGGAGAGAGGAACACAACAAAACACTGATAAACACAAACAGTTTCTTAAGAGAAAGGAACACAACAAAACAATTACAAGCACAAACAGTTTGGTGGGGGAGGGGAACATAAAAAACACTGATAAACACAAACAGATTGGTGTGAGAGGGGAACACAACAAAACACTATTAAGCATAAACAGATTGGTGAGAGAGGGAAGACAAGAAAACACTGATAAACACAAATAGCTTGGTGAGAGAGGGGAACACAACAAAACATTGATAAACACAAACAGATTAGTGAGAGAGGGGGACACAACAAAACACTGATAAACAGAAACAGTTTGATGGGAGAGGGGAACAAACAATAAAACACTGGTAAAAATAAACAGATTGGTGGGAGAGGGGAACACAACCAAACACTGGTAAACATAAACAGATTGGTGGGAGAGGGGAACACAACAAAACAATGATAAACACAAACAGATTGGTGGGAGAAGTGAACACAACAAAACACGAGTAAATACAAACAGTTTGTTGGGAGAGGGAAATAAAACAAAACACTGGTAAATACAAAGAGTTTGGAGGGAGAGGGAAACAAAACAAAACACTTGTAAATACAAATAGTTTGGTAAGAGAGTGGAATACAACAAAACACTGATAAACACAAAGAGATTAGTGAGAGAGGGGAACACAACAAAACATTGATAAACACAAACAGATTGGTGAGAGAGGGGAACACAACAAAACACTATTAAGCATAAACAGTTTGGTGTGAGAGGGGAACACAACAAAACACTGGTAAACATAAACAGATTGGTGGGAGAGGGGAACACAACCAAACACTGACAAGGACAAACAGTTTGGTTGGAGAGGGGAACACAACAAAACAATGATAAACACAAACAGATTTCCAGGAGACGGGAACACAACAAAACACTGATTTATAGAAACAGTGTGGTGGGAGAGGGGAACACAACAAATTACTGGTAAACATAAACAGATTGGTGGGAGAGGGGAACACAAGACAACACTGATAAATAAAAACAGTTTGTTGTGAGAGGGGAACACAACAAAACAATGACAAGCACAAACAGTTTTGTGGGAGAGGGGAATACAACAAAACACTGATAAACACAAATAGATTGGCGGGAGGGGGGAACACAACAAAACACTGATAAATACAAACAGTTTGTTGGGAGAAAGGAACACAACAAAACAATGACAAGCACAAACAGTTTGGTTGGGGAGGGGAACTTAAAAAAACACTGATAAACACAAACAGATTGGTGAGAGACGGGAACACAACAAAACACTCTTAAGTATAAACAGATTGGTGAGAGAGGGAACACAAAAAACACTGGTAAATATAAAGAGTTTGGTGGGAGAGGGGTACACAACAAAACACTGATAATCACAAACAAATTGGAGGAGAGGGGAACACAAGAAAACACTGATAAAAACAAATAGCTTGGTGAGAGAGGGGAACACAACAAAACACTGATAAACACAAACAGATTAGTGAGAGAGGGGGACAAAACAAAACACTGATAATCACAAACAAATTGGCAGGAGAGGGGAACACAAGAAAACACTAATAAACACAAATAGCTTGTTGCGAGAGGGGAACACAACAAAACACTGTTAAGCATAAACAGATTGGTGGGAGAGGGGAACACAACAAAACACTGGTAAACATAAACAGATTGGTGGGAGAGGGGAACACAAGAAAACACTGATAAATACAAACAGTTTGTTGGGAGAGGGGAACACAACCAAACACTGACAAGGACAAACAGTTTGGTTGGAGAGGAGAACACAACAAAACAATGATAAACACAAACAGATTTCCAGGAGAGGGGAACATAACAAAACACTGATTTATAGAAACAGTGTGGTGGGAGAGGGGAACACAACAAAACACTGTTAAACATAAACAGATTGGTGGGAGAGGGGAACACAACAAATTACAGGTAAACATAAACAGATTGGTGGGAGAGAGAAACACAAGAAAACACTGATAAATAAAAACAGTTTGTTGGGAGAGGGGAACACAACAAAACAATGACAAGCACAAACAGTTTGGTGGGAGAGGGGAATACAACAAAACACTGATAAACACAAATAGATTGGCGGGAGAGAGGAACACAACAAAACACTGATAAACACAAACAGTTTCTTGGGAGAAAGGAACACAACAAAACAATGACAAGCACAAACAGTTTGGTTGGGGAGGGGAACAAAAAAAACACTGATAAACACAAACAGATTGGTGTGAGAGGGGAACACAACAAAACACTATTAAGCATAAACAGATTGGTGAGAGAGGGAACACAACAAAACACTGGTAAATATAAAGAGTTTGGTGGGAGAGTGGAACACAACAAAACACTGATAATCACAAAGAAATTGGAAAAGAGGGGAACACAAGAAAACACTGATAAACACAAATAGCTTGGTGAGAGAGGGGAACACAACAAAACACTGATAAACACAAACAGATTAGTGAGAGAGGGGGACACAACAAAACACTGATAAATAGAAACAGTTTGATGGGAGAGGGGAACAAACAATAAAACACTGGTAAAAATAAACAGATTGGTGGGAGAGGGGAACACAACCAAACACTGGTAAACATAAACAGATTAGTGGGAGAGGGGAACACAACAAAACAATGATAAACACAAACAGATTGGTGGGAGAAGGGAACACAACAAAACACGAGTAAATACAAACAGTTTGTTGGGAGAGGGAAACAAAACAAAACACTGGTAAATACAAAGAGTTTGGTGGGTGAGGGAAACAAAACAAAACACTTGTAAATACAAATAGTTTGGTAAGAGAGTGGAATACAACAAAACACTGATAAACACAAAGAGATTAGTGAGAGAGAGGAACACAACAAAACACTGATAAACACAAACAGATTGGTGAGAGAGGGGAACACAACAAAACACTATTAAGCATAAACAGATTGGTGGGAGAGGGAACACAACAAAACACTGGTAAATATAAACAGTTTGGTGTGAGAGGGGAACACAACAAAACACTGATAAACACAAACACTTTGTTGGGAGATGGGAACACAACAAAACAATGTGAAGCAAAAACAGTTTGGTTAGAATGAGAAACATAAAAAACACTGATAAACAGAAACAGATTCGCGGGAGAGGGGAACACAACAAAACACTGAAAAACACAAACTGATTTCCAGGAGAGGGTAACACAACAAAACACTGATTTATAGAAACATTTGGTGGGAGAGGGGAACACAACAAAACACTGGTAAATACAAACAGTTTGGTGGAAGAGGGGAACACAACAAAACACTGATAAACACAAACAGATTAGTGGGAGAGGGGACACAACAAAACACTGATAAATACAAACAGTTTGGTGGGAGAGGGAACATACAACAAAAAACTGGTAAATACAAACAGATTGGTGGGAGAGGGGAATACAACAAAACACTGATAAACACAAATAATTTGTTGGGAGAGGGGAACACAACAAAACAATGACAAGCACAAACAGTTTGGTGGAGAGGGGAACACAAAAAAACACTGATAAACACAAACAGATTGGTGAGGGAGGGAACAAAACAAAACACTGATAAACACAAATTGATTGGTGACAGAGCGGAACACAAGAAAACAATTATAAACACAAACAGATTAGTGGGAGAGGGGGACACAACAAAACACTGATAAATACAAACAGTTTGGTGGGAGAGGGGAACATACAACAAAAATTGGTAAGTACAAACAGATTGGTGGGAGAAGGGAACACAACAAAACACTAGTAGATACAAACAGTGTGGTGGGAGAGGGAAACAAAAAAACACTTGTAAATACAAAGAGTTTGGTGGGATAAAGGTACAAAACAAAACACTGATAATCACAAACAAATTGGCGGGAGAGGGGAACCCAAGAAAACACTGATAAACACAAACAGATTACTGAGAGAGGAACACAACAAAACACTGATGAATAGAAACAGTTTGATGGGAAAGGGGAACACAACAAAATACTGGTAAACATAAACAGATTGGTGAGTGAGGGGACACAAGAAAACACTGATAAATACAAACAGTTTGTTGGGAGAGGGGAACACAACAAAACAATGACAAGCACAAACAGTTTGGTAGGAGAGGGGAATACAACAAAACACTGATAAACACAAAAATATTGGCGGGAGAGCGGAACACAACAAATCACTGATAAACAGAAACAGTTTGTTGGGAGAGGGAAACACAACAAAACACTGATAAGCACAAACAGTTTGGTTGGAGAGGGAACACAACAAAACACTGATAAGTAAAAACAGTTTGGTGGGAGAGGGGAACACAACAAAACACTATTAAGCATAAACAGATTGGTGAGAGAGGGAACACAATAAAACACTGATAAACACAAATAGCTTGGTGAGAGAGGGGAACACAACAAAACACTGATAAACACAAACAGATTAGTGAGAGAGGGGAACACAACAAAACACTGACAAATAGAAACAGTTTGATGGGAGAGGGAAACACACAACAAAACAATGATAAACAGAAACAGATTGGTGGGAGGAGGGAACACAACAAAACACGAGTAAATACAAACAGTTTGGTGGGAGAGAGAAACACAAGAAAACACTGGTAAATACAAAGAGTTTGGTGGGATAAAGGTACAAAACAAAACACTGATAATCACAAACAAATTGGCGGGAGAGGGGAATACAAGAAAACACTGATAAACACAAACAGATTACTGAGAGAGAGGAACACAACAAAACACTGATGAATGGAAACAGTTTGATGGGAAAGGGGAACACACAACAAAACACTGGTAAATACAAACAGATTGATGGGAGAGGGGAACACAAAAAATACTGGTAAACGTAAACAGATTGGTGATAGAGGGGAACACAAGAAAACACTGATAAATACAAACAGTTTGTTGGGAGAGGGGAACACAACAAAACAATGACAAGCACAAACAGTTTGGTAGGAGAGGGGAATACAACAAAACACTGATAAACACAAAAAGATTGGCGGGAGAGGGGAACACAACAAAACACTGATAAACACAAACAGTTTGTTGGGAGAGGGAAACACAACAAAACAATGACAAGCACAAACAGTTTGGTTGGAGAGCGGAACACAACAAAACACTGATAAGTAAAAACAGTTTGGTGGGAGAGGGGAACACAACAAAACACTATTAAGCATAAACAGATTGGTGAGAGAGGGAACACAATAAAACACTGGTAAATATAAACAGTTTGTTGGGAGAGGGAAACACAACAAAACAATGACAAGCACAAACAGTTTGGTTGGAGAGCGGAACACAACAAAACACTGATAAGTAAAAACAGTTTGGTGGGAGAGGGGAACACAACAAAACACTGATAAACATAAACAGATTGGTGAGAGAGGGAACACAACAAAACACTGGTAAATATAAACAGTTTGGTGTGAGAGGGGAACACAACAAAACACTGGTAAATACAAACAGTTTGGTGGGAGAGGGAACACAAAAAAACACTGATAATCACAAAAAATTGGCGGGAGAGGGGAACACATGAAAACACTGATAAACACAAATAGCTTGGTGAGAGAGGGAACACAACAAAACACTGATAAACACAAACAGATTAGTGAGAGAGGGGAACACAACAAAACACTGATAAATAGAAACAGTTTGATGGCAGAGGGAAACACACAACAAAACAATGATAAACAGAAACAGATTGGAAAGAGGAGGGAACACAACAAAACACGAGTAAATACAAACAGTTTGGAGGGAGAGAGAAACACAACAAAACACTGATAAACACAAACAGTTTGATGGGAGAGGGGAACACAACAAAACAATGTGAAGCACAAACAGTTTGGTTAGAGAGGGGAACATCAAAAAACACTGATAAACACAAACAAATTGGTGGGAGAGGGGAACACAACAAAACACTAATAAACACAAACAGATTTCAGGAGAAAGGAACACAACAAAACACTGATAAACACAAACAGATTAGTGAGAGAGGGGAACACAACAAAACACTGATAAATAGAAACAGTTTGATGGGAGAGGGAAACAAAACAAAAAACTTGTAAATACATATAGTTTGGTAAGAGAGTGGAATACAACAAACACTGATAAACACAAAAAGATTGGTGAGAGAGGGGAACACAACAAAACACTATTAAGCATAAACAGATTGGTGAGAGAGGGAACACAATAAAACACTGGTAAATATAAACAGTTTGGTGTGAGAGGGGAACACAACAAAACACTGATAAACACAAACAGTTTGATGGGAGAGGGGAACACAACAAAACAATGTGAAGCACAAACAGTTTGGTTAGAGAGGGGAACATAAAAAAACACTGATAAACACAAACAAATTCGCGGGAGAGGGGAACACAACAAAACACTAATAAACACAAACAGATTTCCAGGAGAAAGGAACACAACAAAACACTGATAAACACAAACAGATTAGTGAGAGAGGGGAACACAACAAAACACTGATAAATAGAAACAGTTTGATGGGAGAGGGGAACAAACAACAAAACACTGATCAACACAAACAGATTAGTGAGAGAGGGGGACACAACAAAACACTGATAAATACAAACAGTTTGATGGGAGAGGGGAACAAACAACAAAAAAACACAAAAAAATAAACAGATTGGTGGGAGAGGGGAACACAACAAAACACTGGTAAACACAAACAGATTGGTGGAGAGGGAACACAACAAAACAATGATAAACACAAACAGATTGGTGGGAGAAGTGAACACAACAAAACACGAGTAAATACAAACAGTTTGTTGGGAGAGGGAAACAAAACAAAACACTGGTAAATACAAAGAGTTTGGAGGGTGAGGGAAACAAAACCAAACACTTGTAAATACAAATAGTTTGGTAAGAGAGTGGAATACAACAAAACACTGATAAACACAAAAAGATTGGCGGGAGAGGGGAACACAACAAATCACTGAAAAACACAAACAGTTTGTTGGGAGAGGGGAACACAACAAACCACTGATAAGTAGAAACAGTTTGGTTACTGAGTGGAACATAAAAAGACACTGATAAACACAAACAGATTCGCGGGAGAGGGGAACACAACAAAACACTGAAAAACCCAAACAGATTTCCAGGAGAGGGTAACACAACAAAACACTGATTTATAGAAACATTGTTTCTATAAACACAAAAAGATTGGTGAGAGAGGGGAACACAACAAAACACTATTAAGCATAAACAGATTGGTGATAGAGGGAACACAATAAAACACTGGTAAATATAAACAGTTTGGTGGGAAAGGGGAACACAACCAAACACTGGTAAACATAAACATCTTGGTGGGAGAGGGGAACACAACAAAACAATGATAAACACAAACAGATTGGTTGGAGAAGGGAACACAACAAAACACGAGTAAATACAAACAGTTTGTTAGGAGAGGTGAACACAACAAAACAATGACAAGCACAAACAGTTTGGTAGGAGAGGGGAATACAACAAAACACTGATAAACATAAAAAGATTGGCGGGAGAGGGGGACACAACAAATCACTGAAAAACACAAACAGTGTGTTGGGAGAGGGGAACACAACAAAACAATGACAAGCAAAAACAGTTTGGTTGGAGAGCGGAACACAACAAAACACTGTTAAATACAAAGAGTTTGGTGGGATAAAGGTACAAAACAAAACACTGATAATCACAAACAAATTGACGGGAGAGGGGAATACAAGAAAACACTGATAAACACAAACAGATTACTGAGAGAGGGGAACACAACAAAACACTGATGAATGGAAACAGTTTGATGGGAAAGGGGAACACACAACAAAACACTGGTAAATACAAACAGATTGATGGGAGAGGGGAACACAACAAAATACTGGTAAACATAAACAGATTGGTGAGAGAGGGGTACACAACAAAACACTGATAATCACAAACAAATTGGAGGAGAGGGGAACACAAGAAAACACTGATGAACACAAACAGATTAGTGAGAGAGGGGGACACAACAAAACACGAGTAAATACAAACAGTGTGGTGGGAGAGGGGAACACAACAAAACACTGGTAAATACAAAGAGTTTGGTGGAGAAGGGGAACACAACAAACACTGGTAAACATAAACATATTGGTGGGAGAAGGGAACACAACAAAACAATGATAAACACAAACAGATTGGTTGGAGAAGGGAACACAACAAAACACGAGTAAATACAAACAGTTTGTTAGGAGAGGTGAACACAACAAAACAATGACAAGCACAAAAAGTTTGGTAGGAGAGGGGAATACAACAAAACACTGATAAACACAAAAAGATTGGCGGGAGAGGGGGACACAACAAATCACTGAAAAACACAAACAGTGTGTTGGGAGAGGGGAACACAACAAAACAATGACAAGCACAAACAGTTTGGTTGGAGAGCGGAACACAACAAAACACTGTTAAATACAAAGAGTTTGGTGGGATAAAGGTACAAAACAAAACACTGATAATTACAAACAAATTGGCGGGAAAGGGGAATACAAGAAAACACTGATAAACACAAACAGATTACTGAGAGAGGGGAACACAACAAAACACTGATGAATAGAAACAGTTTGATGGGAAAGGGGAACACACAACAAAACACTGGTAAATACAAACAGATTGATGGGAGAGGGGAACACAACAAAATACTGGTAAACATAAACAGATTGGTGAGAGAGGGGTACACAACAAAACACTGATAATCACAAACAAATTGGAGGAGAGGGGAACACAAGAAAACACTGATAAACACAAACAGCTTGGTGAGAGAGGGGAACACAACAAAACACTGATAAACACAAACAGATTAGTGAGAGAGGGGGACACAACAAAACACTGGTAAATACAAAGAGTTTGGTGGGAAAGGGGAACACAACCAAACACTGGTAAACATAAACATATTGGTGGGAGAAGGGAACACAACAAAACAATGATAAACACAAACAGATTGGTTGGAGAAGGGAACACAACAAAACACGAGTAAATACAAACAGTTTGTTAGGAGAGGTGAACACAACAAAACAATGACAAGCACAAACAGTTTGGTAGGAGAGGGGAATACAACAAAACACTGATAAACACAAAAAGATTGGCGGGAGAGGGGGACACAACAAATCACTGAAAAACACAAACAGTGTGTTGGGAGAGGGGAACACAACAAAACAATGACAAGCACAAACAGTTTGGTTGGAGAGCGGAACACAACAAAACACTGTTAAATACAAAGAGTTTGGTGGGATAAAGGTACAAAACAAAACACTGATAATCACAAACAAATTGGCGGGAGAGGGGAATACAAGAAAACACTGATAAACACAAACAGATTACTGAGAGAGGGGAACACAACAAAACACTGATGAATAGAAACAGTTTGATGGGAAAGGGGAACACACAACAAAACACTGGTAAATACAAACAGATTGATGGGAGAGGGGAACACAACAAAACACTGGTAAACATAAACAGATTGGTGAGAGAGGGGTACACAACAAAACACTGATAATCACAAACAAATTGGAGGAGAGGGGAACACAAGAAAACACTGATAAACACAAATAGCTTGGTGAGAGAGGGGAACACAACAAAACACTGATAAACACAAACAGATTAGTGAGAGAGGGGGACACAACAAAACACGAGTAAATACAAACAGTTTGTTGGGAGAGGAAAACACAACAAAACACTGGTAAATACAAAGAGTTTGGTGAATGAGGGAAACAAAACAAAACACTGATAAACACAAACTCTTTGTTGGGAGAGGGGAACACAACAAAACAATGTGAAGCACAAACAGTTTGGTTACTGAGGGAACACAAAAAAACACTGATAAACACAAACAGATTTGGTGGGAGAGGGGAACACAACAAAACACTGAAAAACCCAAACAGATTTCCAGGAGAGGGTAACACAACAAAACACTGATTTATAGAAACATTGTGGTGGAAGAGGGGAACACAACAAAACACAGGTAAATATAAAGAGTTTGGTGGGAGAGGGGTACACAACAAAAAACTGATAAACACAAACAGATTAGTGGGAGAAGGGGACACAACAAAACACTGATAAATATAAACAGTTTGGTGGGAGAGGGGAACATACAAAAAAAATTGGTAAATACAAACAGATTGATGGGAGAGGGGAATACAACAAAACACTGATAAACACAAACAGTTTGTTGGGAGAGGGGAACACAACAAAATAATGACAAGCACAAACAGTTTGGTTGGAGAGGGGAACATAAAAAAACAATGATAAACACAAACAGATTCGCGAGGGAGGGGAACAAAACAAAACACCGATAAACACAAATTGATTGGTGAGAGAAGGGAACACAACAAAACACTAGTAGATACAAACAGTTTGGTGGGAGAGGGGAACACAAGAAAACACTGATAAACACAAATAGCTTGGTGACAGAAGGGAACACAACAAAACACTGATATACACAAACAGATTAGTGAGAGAAAGGAACACAACAAAACACTGATAAATAGAAACAGTTTGATGTGAAAGGGGAACACACAACAAAACACTAGTAAATACAAACAGATTAGTGGGAGAAGGGAACACGACCAAACACTGGTAAACATAAACAGATTGGTGGGAGAAGGGAACACAACAAAACAATGATAAACACAAACAGATTGGTGGGAGAAGGGAACACAACGAAACACGAGTTAATACAAACAGTTTGGTGGGAGAGGGAAATACAACAAAACACTGGTAAATACAAAGAGTTTGGAGGGTAAGGGAAACAAAACAAAACACTGACAAACACAATGAGATTAGTGAGAGAGGAGAACACAACAAAACACTATTAAACATAAACAAATTGGTGGGAGAGGGAACACAATAAAACACTGATAAACACAAACAGATTTCCAGAAGAGGGGAACACAACAAAACACTTATTTATAGAAACAGTGTGGTGGGAGATGGGAACACAACAAAACACTGGTAAATACAAAGAGTTTGGTGGGATAAAGGTACAAAACAAAACACTGATAATCACAAACAAATTGGCGGGAGAGGGGAACACAAGAAAACACTGATAAACACAAACAGATTACTGACAGAGGGGAACACAACAAAACACTGATAAATAGAAACAGTTTGATGGGAAAGGGGAACACACAACAAAACACTGGTAAATACAAACAGATTGATGGGAGAGGGGAACACAACAAAATACTGGTAAACATAAACAGATTGGTGTGAGAGGGGAACACAAGAAAACACTGATAAATACAAACAGTTTGTTGGTAGAGGGGAACACAACAAAACAATGACAAGCACAAACAGTTTGGTAGGAGAGGGGAATACAACAAAACACTGATAAACACAAAAAGATTGGCGGGAGAGGGGAACACAACAAATCACTGATAATCACAAACAGTTTGTTGGGAGAGGGGAACACAACAAAACAATGACAAGCACAAACAGTTTGGTTGGAGAGCGGAACACAACAAAACACTGATAAGTAGAAACAGTTGGGTGGGAGAGGGGATCACAACAAAACACTATTAAGCATAAACAGATTGGTGAGAGAGGGAACACAATAAAACACTGGTAAATATAAACAGTTTGGTAAGAGAAAGTTACACAAAAAACACTGATAATCACAAAAAATTGGAGGGAGAGGGGAACACATGAAATCATTGATAAACACAAATAGCTTGGTGAGAGAGGGGAACACAACAAAACACTGATAAACACAAACAGATTAGTGAGAGAAGGGAACACAACAAAACACTGATAAATAGAAACAGTTTGATGGGAGAGGGGAACACAACAAAACACTGATAAACACAAACAGATTAGTGAGAGAAGGGAACACAACAAAACACTGATAAATAGAAACAGTTTGGTGGGAGAGGGAAACAAAACAAAAAACTTGTAAATACATATAGTTTGGTAAGAGAGTGGAATACAACAAAACACTGATAAACACAAAGAGATTGGTGAGAGAGGGGAACACAAGAAACACTGATAAACACAAAAAGAATGGTGAGAGAGGGGAACACAACAAAACACTATTAAGCAAAAACAGATTGGTGATAGAGGGAACACAATAAAACACTTGAAATATAAACAGTTTGGTGTAAGAGGGGAACACAACAAAACACTGATAAACACAAACAGTTTGATGGGAGAGGGGAACACAACAAAACAATGTGAAGCACAAACAGTTTGGTTAGAGAGGGGAACATAAAAAAACACTGATAAACACAAACAAATTCGCGGGAGAGGGGAACACAACAAAACACTAATAAACACAAACAAATTTCCAGGAGAGAGGAACACAACAAAACACTGATTTATAGAAACAGTGTGGTGGGAGAGGGGTACACAACAAAAGACTGTTAAGCATAAACAGATTGGTGGGAGAGGGAACACAACAAAACACTGGTAAACATAAACAGATTGGTGGGAGAGGGGAACACAAGAAAACACTGATAAATACAAACAGTTTGTTGGGAGAGGGGAACACAACCAAACACTGACAAGGACAAATAGTTTGGTTGGAGAGGGAACACAACAAAACAATGATAAACACAAACAGACTCCAGGAGAGGGGAACACAACAAAACACTAAATTATAGAAACAGTGTGGTGGGAGAGGGGTACACAACAAAAGACGGTTAAGCATAAACAGATTGGGGGGAGAGGGGAACACAACAAATTACTGGTAAACATAAACAGATTGGTGGGAGAGGGGAACACAAGAAAACACTAATAAACACAAATAGCTTGTTGGGAGAGGGGAATACAACAAAACACTGTTAAGCATAAACAGATTGGTGGGAGAGGGGAACACAACAAAACACTGGTAAACATAAACAGATTGGTGGGAGAGGGGAACACAAGAAAACACTGATAAATACAAACAGTTTGTTGGGAGAGGGGAACACAACAAAACAATGACAAGCACAAACAGTTTGGTTGGAGAGGGGAATACAACAAAACACTGATAAACACAAATAGATTCTTGGGATAGGGGAACACAACAAAACACTGATAAACACAAACAGTTTGTTGGGAGAAAGGAACACAACAAAACAATGACAAGCACAAACAGTTTGGTTGGAGAGGGAAACACAACAAAACACTATTAAGCATAAACAGGTTGGTGAGAGAGGGAACACAATAAAACACTGGTAAATATAAAGAGTTTGGTGGGAGAGGGGTACACAACAAAACACTAATAATCACAAACAAATTGGAGGAGAGTGGAACACAATAAAACACTGATAAACACAAATAGCTTGGCGAGAGAGGGGGACACAACAAAACACTGATAAATAGAAACAGTTTGATGGGAGAGGGGAACAAACAATAAAACACTGGTAAATACAAACAGATTGGATGGAGAGGGGAACAAAACCAAACACTGATAAACATAAACAGATTGGTGGGAGAGGGGAACACAACAAAACAATGATAAACACAAACAGATTGGTGGGAGAAGAGAACACAACAAAACACGAGTAAATACAAACAGTTTGTTGGGAGAGGGAAACACAACAAAACACTGGTAAATACAAAGAGTTTGGTAAGAGAGTGGAATACAACAAAACACTGATAAACACAAAGAGATTGGTGAGAGAGGGGAACACAAGAAAACACTGATAAACACAAAAAGATTGGTGAGAGAGGAGAACACAACAAAACACTATTAAGCATAAACAGATTGGTGATAGAGGGAACACAATAAAACACTGGTAAACACAAACAGATATATGAGAGAGGGGAACACAACAAAACAATGATAAACACAAACAGATTAGTGGGAGAAGGAAACACCACAAAACACGAGTAAATACAAACAGTTTGTTGGGAGAGGGGAACACAACAAAACAATGACAAGCACAAACAATTTGGTGGGAGAGGGGAATACAACAAAACACTGATAAACACAAACAGATTGGTGGGAGAAGGGAACACAACAAAACACGAGTAAATACAAACAGTTTGTTTGGAGAGGGGAACACAACAAAACAATGACAAGCACAAATCGTTTGATTGGAGAGGGGAACATAAAAAAAACACTGATATACACAAATAGATTGGTGGGAGAGGGGAATACAACAAAACATTGATAAGCACAAACAAATTGGCGGGAGAGGGGAACACAACCAAACACTGGTAAATACAAACAGTTTGGTGGGAGAGGGAAACACAACAAAACACTTGTAAATACAAAAAAGTTTGCAAAAAAAGGGTAACACAACAAAACACTAATAAACACAAACAGATTGGTGAGAAAGGGGAACACAACAAAACACTGATAAACACAAACAGATTTCCAGAAGAGGGGAACACAACAAAACACTGATTTATAGAAACAGTGTGGTGGGAGAGGGGAACACAAGAAAACACTGAAAAACACAAATAGCTTGGTGAGAGAAAGGAACATAACAAAACACTGATAAACACATAGAGATTAGTGAGAGAGGGAAACACAAGAAAACACTGATAAATACAAAGAGTTTGTTGGGAAAGGGTAACACAACAAAACAATGACAAGCACAAACAGTTTGGTAGGAGAGGGGAATACAACAATACACTGATAAACACAAAAAGATTGGCGGGAGAGAGGAACACAACAAATCACTGATAAACACAAACAGTTTGTTTGGAGAGGGGAACACAACAAAACAATGACAAGCTCAAACAGTTTGGTTGGAGAGCTGAACACAAAAAACAATGATAAGTAGAATCAGTTTGGTGGGATAGGGGAACACAACAAAACACTCTTAAGCATAAACAGATTGTGTGAGATGGGAACACAAGAAAACACTGATAAACACAAACATATTGGTGGAAGATGGGAACAGAACAAAAGAAAAAACATAAACAGATTGGTGAGAGAGGGGGGAACAGAACAAAACACTGATAAACACTAACATATTGGTGGGTGAGGGGAACACAACAAAACAGATAAACACAAACAGATTGGTGGGTGAGGGGAACACAATAAAACACTGGTAAACATAAACAGATTGGTGGGAGACGGGAACATAACAAAACACTGATAAACACAAACAGATTGGTGGAAGAGGGGAACACTACAAAACAGATAAACATAAACAGATTTGTGAGACAGGGGAACACAACCAAAAACTGTTTAACACAAACAGATTGACGGAAGTGAGGAAGAGAACAAAACACTGATTAACACAAATAGATTGTGGTGGAGGGGAACACAGCAAAACACTGATAAACATAAACAGATTGGTGGGAAAGAGGAACACAACAAAACACTGATCAATATAAACAGTTTGGTGGGAGAGTAAGAACACAACAAAACTCTGATAATTACGAACAATTTGGTGGGAGAGGGGAACACAACAAAACACTGGTAAAGATAAACAGTTTGGTGGGAGTGAGGAAGAGAAGAAAACACTGATTAACACAAATAGATTGTGGGGGGAAGGGAACACAACAAAACACTTATAAACACAAAGAGATTGGTGGGAAATAGGAACACAACAAACAATGTCAAGCACAAACAGTTTGGTTGGAGAGGGAACATAAAAAAACACTGATAAACCCAAACAGATTCGCGGGAGAGAGGAACACAACAAAACACTGATAAACACAAACAGATTTGCAGGAGAGAGGAACACAACAAAACTCTGTTAAATACAAACAATTTGGTGGGAGAGGGGAAGACAACAAAACACTAGTAAATACAAACAGTTTGGTTGGATAGGGGAACACAACAAAACACTGATAAACATAAACTGATTGGTGGGAGAAAGGAACACAACAAAACACTGGTAAGCATAAAGAGAGTGATGGGAGAGAGGAACATAACAAAACACTGGTAAATATAAACAGTTTGTGTGAAATGGGAACACAAGAAAACACTGATAAACACAAACATTTTGGTGGGAGATGGGAACAGAACAAAAGAGAAAACATAAACAGATTGGTGAGAGAGGGGAACAGAACAAAAGAGAAAACATAAACAGATTGGTGAGAGAGGGGGAACAGAACAAAACACTGATAAACACAAACAGATTGGTGGGTGAGGGGAACACAACAAAACAGATTAACACAAACAGATTGGTGGGAGAGGGGAACAAAACAAAACAGATAAACACAAACAGGTTGGTGGGTGAGAGGAACAAAACAAAACACTGGTAAACATAAACAGATTGTTGGGAGAGGGGAACGTAACAAAACACTGATAAATCCAAATAGATTGGTGAGAGAGAGGAACACAACAAAACACTGATAAATAGAAACAAATTGGTGGGAGAGGGGGAACACAACAAAACACTGATAAACACAAACAGATTGGTGAGAGAGGAAAACACTACAAAACAGATAAACATAAACAGATTTGTGAGAGAGGGAACACAACCAAAAACTGTTTAACACAAACAGATCGATGGGAGTGAGGAAGAGAACAAAACACTGATTAACACAAATAAATTGTGGGGAAGAGGAACACAACAAAACACTGATCAATATAAACAAATTGGTGGGAGAGTAAGAACACAACAAAACTCTGATAATTACGAACAGATTGGTAAGAGAGGGTAACACAACAAAACACTGGTAAACATAAACAGTTTGGTGGGAGTGAGGAACACAACAAAACACTGATCAATATAAACAAATTGGTGGGAGAGTAAGAACACAACAAAACTCTGATAATTACGAACAGATTGGTAAGAGAGGGTAACACAACAAAACACTGGTAAACATAAACAGTTTGGTGGGAGTGAGAAACAGAACAAAACACTGATTAACACAAATAGATTGTGGGGGAGGGGAAAACAACAAAACACTTATTAACACAAAGAGATTGGTGGGAAAGGGGAACACTACAAAACACTGATAAATACAAACAGATTGGTGTAAGAGGGGAACATAACAAAACACTGATAAACACAAATAGATTGGAGAGAGAGAGGAACACAACAAAACACTGATAAACACAAACAGATTGGTGGGAGAGGGGGAAAAACACAAACAGATTGGTGGAAGAGGGGAACACAATAAAACACTGATAAATAGAAACAGTTTCGTGGGAGAGTGGAACACAACAAAACACTTGTAAACACAAACAGATTGGTGGGAGAGGGGAACACAACAAAACAGATAAACATAAACAGATTGGTGAGAGAGGGGGAAGAAAACCAAAAACTGTTTAACACAAACAGATTGATTGGAGTGAGGAACAGAACAAAACACCGATAACCACAAACATATTGGTGGGTGATGGGAACAGAACAAAAGAGATTAACATAAACAGATTAGTGAGAGAGGGGATCACAACAAAACACTGATAAATAGAAACAGTTTGGTGGGAGAGAGGAACACACAACAAAACACTGATAAATATAAACTGATTGGTGGGAGAGGGGAACAAAACAAAACAATGATAAACACAAACAGATTTGTGGGAGAAGGGAACAGAACGAAACACTAGTAAATACAAACTGTTTGGTGAGAGAGGGAAACACAATAAAACACTGGTAAATACAAAGAGTTTGGTGAGAGAGGGGAACACAACAAAACAATGATAAAGACAAACTGATTAATGGGAAAGGGGAACACAACAAAACAATGATCAATACAAACCGTTTGGTGGGAGAGTACGAACACAACAAAACTCTGATAATTACGAACAGTCTGGTAAGAGAGGGGAACACAACAAAACAGCTGGTATATACAAAGAGTTTGGTAACAGAGGGGAACACAACAAAACAATAATAAACATACACAGATTAGTGAGAGAGGGGACCTCAACAAAACACTGGTAAATACAAACAGATTGGTTGTTGAGGGGAATACAACAAAACAATGATAAACACAAACAGATTGGTGGGAGAAGGGAACAGAACGAAACACTAGTAAATACAAACTGTTTGGTGAGAGAGGGAAACACATCAAAACACTGGTAAATACAAAGAGTGTGGTGAGAGATGGGAACACAACAAAACACTGATAAAAACAAACAGATTGGTGTGAGAGGGGAACACAACAAAACACTGTTAAGAATAAACAGATTGGTGGGAGGGGGAACACAGCAAAACACTGGTAAATATAAACTGTTTGGTGTGAGATGGGAACACAACAAAACACTGATAAACAAAAACATATTGGTGGGAGAGAGGAACACAACAAAACACTGATAAACACAAACAAATTGGCGGGAGAGGGTAACACAACAAAACACTGATAAACACAAATAGCTTGTTGAGAGGGGGAACACAACAAAACACTGGTAAACACAATCAGAATGGTGGGAGAGGGGAACACAACAAAACACTGGTAAATAGAAAAATTTTGGTAAGAGAGGGGAACACAACAAATCACTGGTAATCACAAACAAATCGGTGGGAGAGGGGAACACAACAAAACACTGGTAAATTCAAACAGATTGGTGGGAGAGGGGAACACAACAAAACACTGATAAACACAAATAGATTGGCGGGAGAGGAGAACACAACAAAACACTGATAAACACAAACAGTTTGGTGGAGAGGGGAACATAACAATACAATGATAAACACAAACAGTTTGGTAGGATAGGGGAACACAAAAAACACCGATAAACACAAACAGATTCGCGGGAGAGGGGAACACAACAAAACACTGATAAATACAAACAGATTTGCAGGAGAGGGGAACACAACAAAACACTGTTAAATAGGAACAGTTTGGTGGGGAGGGTAACACAAAAAAACACTGATAAACACAAACTTATTGGTGGGAGAGGGTAACACAACAAAACAGATAAATATAAACAGATTGATGAGAGAGGGGAACACAACAAAACACTTATAAACACAAACAGATTGGTAAGAGAGGGGAACACAACAATACAGATAAACACAAACAGATTGGTGGGTGAGGGGAACACCACAAAACACTGTATGTCAGAATGGCTGATGTGGGTATTAACGCTTTTATTGGTGAGGAGAGAATAACGTTTCGAACTTACTAGGTCATCTTCATGTTAAAACATCGTCATAAAGACAAACAAATCTCTGGGGCAGGGAGGATATCCTTACGAAAGTTTTGAGCGCTTCTGGTATAAATAACATCAGTATAAGCTATCTGGTATAACATCAGTATAAGCTAACTGGTGTAAATAACATCAGTATAACCTATCTGGTATGACATCAGTATAAGCTATCTGGTATAACATCAGTTTACGCTATCTGGTATAAATAACATCAGTATGAGCTATCTGGTATATATAATATCAATATTAACTATCTGGTATAAATAACATCAGTATAAGCTATATGGTATAAATAACATCAGTATAAGCTATCTGGTATAACATCAGTATAAGCTATCTGGTGTAAATAACATCAGTATAACCTATCTGGTATAACATCAGTTTACGCTATCTGGTATGAATAACATCAGTATGAGCTATCTGGTATATATAACATCAGTATGAGCTATCTGGTATAAATAACATCAGTATAAGCTATCTAGGATAACATCAGTATAAGCTATCTGGTATAAATAACATCAGTATAAGCTATATGGTATAAATAACATCAGTATAAGCTATCTAGGAGAACATCAGTATAAGCTATCTAGGAGAACATCAGTATAAGCTATCTAGGAGAACATCAGTATAAGCTATCTGGTATAAATAACATCAGTATAAGCTATATGGTATAAATAACATCAGTATAAGCTATCTGGTATAAATAACATCAGTATAAGCTATATGGTATAAATAACATCAGTATAAGCTATCTGGTATAACATCAGTATAAGCTATCTGGTGTAAATAACATCAGTATAACCTATCTGGTATGACATCAGTATAAGCTATCTGGTATAACATCAGTTTACGCTATCTGGTATAAATAACATCAGTATAAGCTGTCTAGGATAACATCAGTATAAGCTATCTGGTATAAATAACATCAGTTTAAGCTATCTGGTATAAATAACAACAGTATGAGCTATCTGGTATAAATAACATCAGTATAAGCTATCTGGTATAAACAACATCAGTATAAGCTATCTAGGATAACATCAGTATAAGCTATCTGGTATAAATAACATCAGTATAAGCTATCTGGTATAAATAACATCAGTATGAGCTATCTGGTATAAATAACATCAGTATAAGCTATCTGGTATAAATAACATATGTTTAAGCTATCTGGTATAAATAACATATGTTTAAGCTATCTGGTATAACATCAGTATAAGCTATCTGGTATAAATAACATCAGTATACGCTCTCTGGTATAAAAAACATCAGTATGAGCTATCTGGTATAAATAACATCAGTATGAGCTATCTGGTATAAATAACATCAGTATGAGCTATCTGGTATAAATAACATCAGTATGAGCTATCTAGGATAACATCAGTATAAACTATCTGGTATAAATAACATCAGTATAAGCTATCTGGTATAAATAACATCAGTATAAGCTATCTGGTATAAATAACATCAGTATGAGCTATCTGTTATAAATAACATCAGTATGAGCTATCTGGTATAAATAACATCAGTATGAGCTATCTGGTATAAATAACATCAGTATGAGCTATCTAGGATAACATCAGTATAAACATTCTGGTATAAATAACATCAGTATGAGCTATCTGGTATAAATAACATCAGTATGAGCTATCTAGGATAACATCAGTATGAGCTATCTGGTATAAATAACATCAGTATAAGCTATCTGGTATAAATAAGATCAGTATAAGCTATCTGGTATAAATAACATCAGTATGAGCTATCTGGTATAAATAACATCAGTATAAGCTATCTGGTATAAATAACATCAGTATGAGCTATCTGGTATAAATAACATCAGTATAAGCTATCTGGTATAAATAACATCAGTATGAGCTATCTGGTATAAATAACATCAGTATGAGCTATCTGGTATAAATAACATCAGTATGAGCTATCTGGTATAAATAACATCAGTATGAGATATCTGGTATAAATAACATCAGTATGAGCTATCTGGTATAAATAACATCAGTATGAGCAATCTGGTATAAATAACATCAGTATAACCTATCTGGTATAACATCAGTTTACGCTATCTGGTATAAATAACATCAGTATGAGCTATCTGGTATATATAAAATCAGTATGAGCTATCTGGTATAAATAACATCAGTATAAGCTATCTAGGATAACATCAGTATAAGCTATCTGGTATAAATAACATCAGTATAAGCTATATGGTATAAATAACATCAGTATAAGCTATCTAGGATAACATCAGTATAAGCTATCTGGTATAAATAACATCAGTATAAGCTATCTGGTATAAATAACATCAGTATAAGCTATCTGGTATAAATAACATCAGTATAAGCTATATGGTATAAATAACATCAGTATAAGCTATCTGGTATAACATCAGTATAAGCTATCTGGTGTAAATAACATCAGTATAACCTATCTGGTATGACATCAGTATAAGCTATCTGGTATAACATCAGTTTACGCTATCTGGTATAAATAACATCAGTATAAGCTATCTAGGATAACATCAGTATAAGCTATCTGGTATAAATAACATCAGTATAAGCTATCTGGTATAAATAACATCAGTATGAGCTATCTGGTATAAATAACATCAGTATAAGCTATCTGGTATAAACAACATCAGTATAAGCTATCTAGGATAACATCAGTATAAGCAATCTGGTATAAATAACATCAGTATGAGCTATCTGGTATAAATAACATCAGTATAAGCTATCTGGTATAAATAACATATGTTTAAGCTATCTGGTATAACATCAGTATAAGCTATCTGGTATAAATAACATCAGTATACGCTCTCTGGTATACATAACATCAGTATGAGCTATCTGGTATAAATAACATCAGTATAAGCTATCTGGTATAAATAACATCAGTATGAGCTATCTGGTATAAATAACATCAGTATAAGCTATCTGGTATAAATAACATCAGTATGAGCTATCTGGTATAAATAACATCAGTATGAGCTATCTGGTATAAATAACATCAGTATAAGCTATCTGGTATAAATAACATCAGTATGAGCTATCTGGTATAAATAACATCAGTATGAGCTATCTGGTATAAATAACATCAGTATAACCTATCTGGTATAACATCAGTATGAGCTATCTGGTATAAATAACATCAGTATGAGCTATCTGGTATAAATAACATCAGTATGAGCTATCTGGTATAAATAACATCAGTATGAGCTATCTGGTATAAATAACATCAGTATGAGCTATCTGGTATAAATAACATCAGTATGAGCTATCTGGTATAAATAACATCAGTATGAGATATCTGGTATAAATAACATCAGTATGAGCTATCTGGTATAAATAACATCAGTATGAGCAATCTGGTATAAATAACATCAGTATAACCTATCTGGTATAACATCAGTTTACGCTATCTGGTATAAATAACATCAGTATGAGCTATCTGGTATATATAAAATCAGTATGAGCTATCTGGTATAAATAACATCAGTATAAGCTATCTAGGATAACATCAGTATAAGCTATCTGGTATAAATAACATCAGTATAAGCTATATGGTATAAATAACATCAGTATAAGCTATCTAGGATAACATCAGTATAAGCTATCTGGTATAAATAACATCAGTATAAGCTATATGGTATAAATAACATCAGTATAAGCTATCTGGTATAAATAACATCAGTATAAGCTATCTGGTATAAATAACATCAGTATAAGCTATCTGGTATAACATCAGTTTACGCTATCTGGTATAAATAACATCAGTATAAGCTATCTAGGATAACATCAGTATAAGCTATCTGGTATAAATAACATCAGTATAAGCTATCTGGTATAAATAACATCAGTATGAGCTATCTGGTATAAATAACATCAGTATAAGCTATCTGGTATAAACAACATCAGTATAAGCTATCTGGGATAACATCAGTATAAGCAATCTGGTATAAATAACATCAGTATAAGCTATCTGGTATAAATAACATTAGTATGAGCTATCTGGTATAAATAACATCAGTATAAGCTATCTGGTATAAATAACATATGTTTAAGCTATCTGGTATAACATCAGTATAAGCTATCTGGTATAAATAACATCAGTATACGCTCTCTGGTATACATAACATCAGTATGAGCTATCTGGTATAAATAACATCAGTATGAGCTATCTGGTATAAATAACATCAGTATGAGCTATCTGGTATAAATAACATCAGTATGAGCAATCTGGTATAAATAACATCAGTATAAGCTATCTGGTATAACATCAGTTTCAGCTATCTGGTATAATAACATATGTATGAGCTATCTGGTATAAATAACATCAGTATGAGCTATCTGGTATAAATAACATCAGTATGAGCTATCTGGTATAAATAACATCAGTATGAGCTATCTGGTATATATATAACATCAGTATGAGCTATCTGGTATAAATAACATCAGTATAAGCTATCTAGGATAACATCAGTATAAGCTATCTGGTATAAATAACATCAGTATAAGCTATATGGTATAAATAACATCAGTATAAGCTATCTAGGATAACATCAGTATAAGCTATCTGGTATAAATAACATCAGTATAAGCTATATGGTATAAATAACATCAGTATAAGCTATCTGGTATAAATAACATCAGTATAAGCTATCTGGTATAAATAACATCAGTATAAGCTATCTGGTATAACATCAGTATAAGCTATCTGGTATAAATAACATCAGTATAAGCTATCTGGTATAACATCAGTATAAGCTATCTGGTATAACATCAGTATACGCTATCTGGTATAAATAACATCAGTATAAGCTATCTGGGATAACATCAGTATAAGCTATCTGGTATAAATAACATCAGTATAAGCTATCTGGTATAAATAACATCAGTATGAGCTATCTGGTATAAATAACATCAGTATAAGCTATCTGGTATAAACAACATCAGTATAAGCTATCTAGGATAACATCAGTATAAGCTATCTGGTATAAATAACATCAGTATGAGCTATCTGGTATAAATAACATCAGTATAAGCTATCTGGTATAAATAACATATGTTTAAGCTATCTGGTATAACATCAGTATAAGCTATCTGGTATAAATAACATCAGTATAAGCTATCTGGTATAAATAACATCAGTATGAGCTATCTGGTATAAATAACATCAGTATAAGCTATCTGGTATAAATAACATCAGTATGAGCTATCTGGTATAAATAACATCAGTATGAGCTATCTGGTATAAATAACATCAGTATGAGCTATCTGGTATAAATAACATCAGTATGAGCTATCTGGTATAAATAACATCAGTATAAGCTATCTGGTATAAATAACAGAGCTATCTGGTATAAATAACATCAGTATGAGCTATCTGGTATAAATAACATCAGTATGAGCAATCTGGTATAAATAACATCAGTATAAGCTATCTGGTATAACATCAGTTTACGCTATCTGGTATAAATAACATCAGTATGAGCTATCTGGTATAAATAACATCAGTATGAGCTATCTGGTATAAATAACATCAGTATGAGCTATCTGGTATAAATAACATCAGTATGAGCTATCTGGTATAAATAACATCAGTATGAGCTATCTGGTATAAATAACATCAGTATGAGCTATCTGGTATAAATAACATCAGTATGAGCTATCTGGTATAAATAACATCAGTATGAGCTATCTGGTATAAATAACATCAGTATAAGCTATCTGGTATAACATCAGTATAAGCTATCTGGTATAAATAACATCAGTATGAGCTATCTGGTATATATAACATCAGTATGAGCTATCTGGTATAAATAACATCAGTATAAGCTATCTAGGATAACATCAGTATAAGCTATCTGGTATAAATAACATCAGTATAAGCTATCTGGTATAAATAACATCAGTATAAGCTATCTAGGATAACATCAGTATAAGCTATCTGGTATAAATAACATCAGTATAAGCTATCTGGTATAAATAACATCAGTATAAGCTATCTGGTATAAATAACATCAGTATAAGCTATCTGGTATAAATAACATCAGTATAAGCTATCTGGTATAACATCAGTTTACGCTATCTGGTATAAATAACATCAGTATAAGCTATCTAGGATAACATCAGTATAAGCTATCTGGTATAAATAACATCAGTATAAGCTATCTGGTATAAATAACATCAGTATGAGCTATCTGGTATAAATAACATCAGTATAAGCTATCTGGTATAAATAACATCAGTATAAGCTATCTAGGGATAACATCAGTATAAGCTATCTGGTATAAATAACATCAGTATAAGCTATCTGGTATAAATAACATCAGTATGAGCTATCTGGTATAAATAACATCAGTATAAGCTATCTGGTATAAATAACATCAGTATAAGCTATCTGGTATAACATCAGTATAAGCTATCTGGTATAAATAACATCAGTATAAGCTATCTGGTATAAATAACATCAGTATGAGCTATCTGGTATAAATAACATCAGTATGAGCTATCTGGTATAAATAACATCAGTATGAGCTATCTGGTATAAATAACATCAGTATGAGCTATCTGGTATAAATAACATCAGTATAACCTATCTGGTATAACATCAGTTTACGCTATCTGGTATAAATAACATCAGTATGAGCTATCTGGTATAAATAACATCAGTATAAGCTATCTGGTATAAATAACATCAGTATGAGCTATCTGGGATAACATCAGTATAAGCTATCTGGTATAAATAACATCAGTATAAGCTATATGGTATAAATAACATCAGTATAAGCTATCTGGGATAACATCAGTATAAGCTATCTGGTATAAATAACATCAGTATAAGCTATATGGTATAAATAACATCAGTATAAGCTATCTGGTATAAATAACATCAGTATAAGCTATATGGTATAAATAACATCAGTATAAGCTATCTGGTATAACATCAGTATAAGCTATCTGGTATAAATAACATCAGTATAAGCTATCTGGTATAACATCAGTTTACGCTATCTGGTATAACATCAGTTTACGCTATCTGGTATAAATAACATCAGTATAAGCTATCTAGGATAACATCAGTATAAGCTATCTGGTATAAATAACATCAGTATAAGCTATCTGGTATAAATAACATCAGTATGAGCTATCTGGTATAAATAACATCAGTATAAGCTATCTGGTATAAATAACATCAGTATAAGCTATCTAGGATAACATCAGTATAAGCTATCTGGTATAAATAACATCAGTATAAGCTATCTGGTATAAATAACATCAGTATAAGCTATCTGGTATAAATAACATCAGTATAAGCTATCTGGTATAACATCAGTATAAGCTATCTGGTATAAATAACATCAGTATAAGCTATCTGGTATAAATAACATCAGTATGAGCTATCTGGTATAAATAACATCAGTATAAGCTATCTGGTATAAATAACATCAGTATGAGCTATCTGGTATAAATAAGATCAGTATAAGCTATCTGGTATAAATAACATCAGTATGAGCTATCTGGTATAAATAACATCAGTATGAGCTATCTGGTATAAATAACATCAGTATAAGCTATCTGGTATAAATAACATCAGTATGAGCTATCTGGTATAAATAACATCAGTATGAGCTATCTGGTATAAATAACATCAGTATAAGCTATCTGGTATAACATCAGTATACGCTATCTGGTATAAATAACATCAGTATGAGCTATCTGGTATAAATAACATCAGTATGAGCTATCTGGTATAAATAACATCAGTATAAGCTATCTGGTATAAATAACATCAGTATAAGCTATCTGGTATAAATAACATCAGTATAACCTATCTGGTATAACAACAGTTTACGCTATCTGGTATAAATAACATCAGTATGAGCTATCTGGTATAAATAACATCAGTATGAGCTATCTGGTATAAATAACATCAGTATGAGCTATCTGGTATAAATAACATCAGTATGAGCTATCTGGTATAAATAACATCAGTATGAGCTATCTGGTATAAATAACATCAGTATGAGCTATCTGGTATAAATAACATCAGTATGAGCTATCTGGTATAAATAACATCAGTATAACCTATCTGGTATATAACATCAGTATAAGCTATCTGGTATAAATAACATCAGTATGAGCTATCTGGTATAAATAACATCAGTATGAGCTATCTGGTATAAATAACATCAGTATAAGCTATCTGGATAACATCAGTATAAGCTATCTGGTATAAATAACATCAGTATAAGCTATATGGTATAAATAACATCAGTATAAGCTATCTAGGATAACATCAGTATAAGCTATCTAGGATAACATCAGTATAAGCTATCTGGTATAAATAACATCAGTATAAGCTATCTGGTATAAATAACATCAGTATAAGCTATCTGGTATAAATAACATCAGTATAAGCTATATGGTATAAATAACATCAGTATAAGCTATCTGGTATAACATCAGTATAAGCTATCTGGTGTAAATAACATCAGTATAACATATCTGGTATGACATCAGTATAAGCTATCTGGTATAACATCAGTTTACGCTATCTGGTATAAATAACATCAGTATAAGCTATCTAGGATAACATCAGTATAAGCTATCTGGTATAAATAACATCAGTATAAGCTATCTGGTATAAATAACATCAGTATGAGCTATCTGGTATAAATAACATCAGTATAAGCTATCTGGTATAAACAACATCAGTATAAGCTATCTAGGATAACATCAGTATAAGCTATCTGGTATAAATAACATCAGTATAAGCTATCTGGTATAAATAACATCAGTATGAGCTATCTGGTATAAATAACATCAGTATAAGCTATCTGGTATAAATAACATATGTTTAAGCTATCTGGTATAACATCAGTATAAGCTATCTGGTATAAATAACATCAGTATACGCTCTCTGGTATACATAACATCAGTATGAGCTATCTGGTATAAATAATATCAGTATAAGCTATCTGGTATAAATAACATCAGTATGAGCTATCTGGTATAAATAACATCAGTATGAGCTATCTGGTATAAATAACATCAGTATAAGCTATATGGTATAAATAACATCAGTATAAGCTATCTGGTATAACATCAGTATAAGCTATCTGGTGTAAATAACATCAGTATAACCTATCTGGTATAACATAACATCAGTATACGCTATCTGGTATAAATAACATCAGTATGAGCTATCTGGTATAAATAACATCAGTATAAGCTATCTAGGATAACATCAGTATAAGCTATCTGGTATAAATAACATCAGTATAAGCTATATGGTATAAATAACATCAGTATAAGCTATCTGGGATAACATCAGTATAAGCTATCTGGTATAAATAACATCAGTATAAGCTATCTGGTATAAATAACATCAGTATAAGCTATCTGGTATAAATAACATCAGTATAAGCTATCTGGTATAAATAACATCAGTATAAGCTATCTGGTATAACATCAGTATAAGCTATCTGGTGTAAATAACATCAGTATAAGCTATCTGGTATAACATCAGTATAAGCTATCTGGTATAACATCAGTTTACGCTATCTGGTATAAATAACATCAGTATAAGCTATCTAGGATAACATCAGTATAAGCTATCTGGTATAAATAACATCAGTTTAAGCTATCTGGTATAAATAACATCAGTATGAGCTATCTGGTATAAATAACATCAGTATAAGCTATCTGGTATAAATAACATCAGTATAAGCTATCTAGGATAACATCAGTATAAGCTATCTGGTATAAATAACATCAGTATAAGCTATCTGGTATAAATAACATCAGTATGAGCTATCTGGTATAAATAACATCAGTATAAGCTATCTGGTATAAATAACATATGTTTAAGCTATCTGGTATAAATAACATATGTTTAAGCTATCTGGTATAACATCAGTATAAGCTATCTGGTATAAATAACATCAGTATAAGCTATCTAGGATAACATCAGTATAAGCTATCTGGTATAAATAACATCAGTATAAGCTATCTGGTATAAATAACATCAGTATGAGCTATCTGGTATAAATAACATCAGTATAAGCTATCTGGTATAAATAACATCAGTATAAGCTATCTAGGATAACATCAGTATAAGCTATCTGGTATAAATAACATCAGTATAAGCTATCTGGTATAAATAACATCAGTATGAGCTATCTGGTATAAATAACATCAGTATAAGCTATCTGGTATAAATAACATCAGTATAAGCTATCTGGTATAAATAACATCAGTATAAGCTATCTGGTATAAATAACATCAGTATAAGCTATCTGGTATAAATAACATCAGTATGAGCTATCTGGTATAAATAACATCAGTATAAGCTATCTGGTATAAATAACATCAGTATGAGCTATCTGGTATAAATAACATCAGTATAAGCTATCTGGTATAAATAACATCAGTATGAGCTATCTGGTATAAATAACATCAGTATAAGCTATCTGGTATAAATAACATCAGTATAAGCTATCTGGTATAAATAACATCAGTATGAGCTATCTGGTATAAATAACATCAGTATAAGCTATCTGGTATAAATAACATCAGTATGAGCTATCTGGTATAAATAACATCAGTATAACCTATCTGGTATAACATCAGTATAAGCTATCTGGTATAAATAACATCAGTATGAGCTATCTGGTATAAATAACATCAGTATGAGCTATCTGGTATAAATAACATCAGTATAAGCTATCTGGTATATAACATCAGTATAAGCTATCTGGTATAAATAACATCAGTATAAGCTATCTGGTATAAATAACATCAGTATAAGCTATCTGGTATAAATAACATCAGTATAAGCTATCTGGTATAAATAACATCAGTATAAGCTATCTGGTATAAATAACATCAGTATAAGCTATCTGGTATAAATAACATCAGTATAAGCTATCTGGTATAACATCAGTATAAGCTATCTGGTATAAATAACATCAGTATAAGCTATCTAGGATAACATCAGTATAAGCTATCTGGTATAAATAACATCAGTATAAGCTATCTGGTATAAATAACATCAGTATGAGCTATCTGGTATAAATAACATCAGTATAAGCTATCTGGTATAACATCAGTATAAGCTATCTGGTATAACATCAGTATAAGCTATCTGGTATAACATCAGTATAAGCTATCTGGTATAAATAACATCAGTATAAGCTATCTATAAATAACATCAGTATAAGCTATCTGGTATAAATAACATCAGTATAAGCTATCTGGTATAAATAACATCAGTATGAGCTATCTGGTATAAATAACATCAGTATAAGCTATCTGGTATAAATAACATCAGTATAAGCTATCTGGTATAAATAACATCAGTATAAGCTATCTGGTATAACATCAGTATAAGCTATCTGGTATAAATAACATCAGTATAAGCTATCTGGTATAACATCAGTATAAGCTATCTGGTATAACATCAGTTTAGCTATCTGGTATAAATAACATCAGTATAAGCTATCTGGTATAAATAACATCAGTATAAGCTATCTGGTATAACATCAGTATAACATCAGTATAAGCTATCTGGTATAAATAACATCAGTATAAGCTATCTGGTATAAATAACATCAGTATAAGCTATCTGGTATAAATAACATCAGTATAAGCTATCTGGTATAAATAACATCAGTATAAGCTATCTGGTATAAATAACATCAGTATAAGCTATCTGGTATAAATAACATCAGTATGAGCTATCTGGTATAAATAACATCAGTATAAGCTATCTGGTATAAATAACATCAGTATAAGCTATCTGGTATAAATAACATCAGTATAAGCTATCTGGTATAAATAACATCAGTATAAGCTATCTGGTATAAATAACATCAGTATGAGCTATCTGGTATAAATAACATCAGTATGAGCTATCTGGTATAAATAACATCAGTATAAGCTATCTGGTATAAATAACATCAGTATAAGCTATCTGGTATAAATAACATCAGTATAAGCTATCTGGTATAAATAACATCAGTATAAGCTATCTGGTATAAATAACATCAGTATGAGCTATCTGGTATAAATAACATCAGTATAAGCTATCTGGTATAAATAACATCAGTATGAGCTATCTGGTATAAATAACATCAGTATAAGCTATCTGGTATAAATAACATCAGTATAAGCTATCTGGTATAAATAACATCAGTATAAGCTATCTGGTATAAATAACATCAGTATGAGCTATCTGGTATAAATAACATCAGTATAAGCTATCTGGTATAAATAACATCAGTATAAGCTATCTGGTATAAATAACATCAGTATAAGCTATCTGGTATAAATAACATCAGTATAAGCTATCTGGTATAAATAACATCAGTATAAGCTATCTGGTATAAATAACATCAGTATAAGCTATCTGGTATAAATAACATCAGTATGAGCTATCTGGTATAAATAACATCAGTATAAGCTATCTGG